>NC_069718.1:11268881-11323881 GCF_027358585.1 Pangasianodon hypophthalmus | reverse complement strand
TACTACTCCAGAAACTACTGTCTAAGGAAACTAAGGATACACAGCCAGAGGTGACCCATACGCTCAATCATAATAAAAAAAAAAATGAATGCTCGCCTCAATGTCCTGTATAATTTTAGGGTAGAGTGAGTGATAGTACGAGTTGGGTGGGACTTCATTTGTGCGGTTCTTGAACAAGTACTTCTCCCTGGAAACAGGCAGGAAAACAAAAAACAACAGTTCTTTTATGTACTTGCATTGCATTTCTCTTCTAAAGGACACTGTTTCTGTAAGATCTTTCCATTGCCCTGTTTGGCGAAGTAAATAGGAAGTGTTTAAATCTTCCTGAAAAGATGATTCACATACATACATCCTGAACAACTGTAAAAAGTAAACTTTTTTAATTTCATTTTATTCACATTTTTATTGGATGTAATCTTCATTCATCAGTTTGTACTTCTGATTCTAACCAACAAATCTATTACAGAAGTAATTAGCATTATTAGTCAGAATGAAGCTAAATAGTAATCAGGGTTTCTCAATGCAGCAGAGAGACTGCATTAGTCAGGATGGTAGATGACCTTCTTAGCTAGTGCCAAACATGCTGTTCCTCAGGGTTCTGTTATAGGGCCACTTCTATTGTCAATTTAAATGTCATGGGCTGCACCATGTACAAACAGGAAAAAATTTCCACTTTTGCTGATAAAGAACATTTTGGTCTATAAAGCCATTTCTCAATATTCTCCATGGAAAATATTTAAGAGATTGAATAGACTTTGATTTAATGGATAGAATGCTGTTCAGTGGCTTTAAGAACACTTGAAATAAGCTTTTAGAATTTACACTGAGTCTCGATGGTGGCTCTGCTGCCTTAAGGACATAAGAATCAGGTCACTACCGATTTAGACTTGTCATTTAAGACACATATTTAATATGCTTATTTAGTATGCTTATTTTCAACTGTATGATCCTGCCACAGAAACACCAACTCTTACAAAACTGCAGGGAGAATTTTCATTAGAACTAAGAAGACAGATTTAGACCCATTTTATCAACTTTGTACTAGCTATCGGAACAATTTTGTGCTGTGTGAGACACCTTGATTGCTTAACACTAAGTATGTTATTAAATCTGATTTAAATCTGATATCAATATTGGTATGGACAAGTACCAAAACACACACACACAAAAAAAAAAAAAAAAAAAAAAAAAAAAAAAAAAAAGTTTTCAACCATGAAAAATTTCAGCACTGATTATAGCCCAACTGAGAAGCTCAGCTCTTTAGGTAGGAATAAAATCTCCAGCACAGCAGTGTGGTAGAACATAAGGATTGTTTGCAACATCAAAAATGCAATCCACAGAGAACTCATCCATATCCTTCAACTCACCACTGATGTCTTTCAGACAGGCCTTTCCACAGTGGATCAGTGCGCACCATCCTCTCAATGAGCTTCTTCCACAGCATGCCCTCTGAGATGACCCGGTGCCACTCGCGACACACCAGCTCAGCCGCGCACAGAGAGCGTGCATCCAGAAAGGACAGGATGTTCTCTGCTATGTGCTCCAGACCCCGTGCTGGAGAGACAAACGCAACACAACAGACAGGTTTATGGTTATTTTACCATAAAGTTTTTCAGAAGATTATGGACATTATAGCACAGAGTCTGATATGTTATAGCTGATAAAAGTATTAATATGTTATAGCTGGTAAACGTATTCGTCTCAAAAATACAAATATTGTTTCTGTTTGTATATACATGGTAAAATACAAAAAAACAAACAAACAAACAAACAAAAAAAAAAACCCACACAACTAGTGCAGACACCAGATGATTACAGTGTATGTGAGGGTGTGTGCACATCTGAAAGGAGGATTAAGAAGTCTCTCTGTAGTAGTGGGAAGTAGGAGTAGGTGTATGTGTGTACCTAGCAGGGAGCTTTAAAAGTCTCTTTGTACTATGGGATTTAGGTAAGAGGGGGGTATGTGTGTGTGTGTGTGTGTGTGTGTGTGTGTGTGTACCTGGCAGGGCTGTTATAAAGTCTCTCTGTAGCATGGGTTTGAGGTAAGAGTTGATGTGGCCATGCTGGTAGTGGCACATGCGTGAGATGAGATGCTCCACAAATTCCACCTGATCAGCCTCTGACCACTGTTCGAACATCTGGATACACATCTCCTTCTCTTTCTCAAAGGTGGCACGTGACAGACGTTTCCTCGAGCCAGACAGAGTACCATTTCCCAGCTGAATAAGACACATTCACATATACACACATGGTTCAGAAAACAGTTCTAGTCTAGAAATCAGTGCACAAAGTGAAGTTACATCCTTTGAGGCAAAAATAGTAGGCAATTTAATCAAGAATAGACTGATACAGAATTATTGTCCTGCCACAATGAACAAACCTCACATATATGATCAGATTCAGACAAGCTGCAACTGTCGCTCTGACGCAAGGTTTTCTGAGAACAATTTACATCTGAACAGTGTTTGTGTTACAATTACAAATTATATCTTACATGTTTACACCTTCCATGTTACAGTTATGCTGTCAGAGAACACAATCTCAACTCGAGGGTTTTATCTGAAAATATATGAGTATCAAAATGTTTTAGTGGGTGGGGCCAAGGGCAAGCTTCAGAGAGCTGAAGCTACACTATATGGCCAAAGGTTATGGACACCTGACCATCACACTCGTGTGTGTATTTGTTCAATGTTACTTTCTGGATTTTCTTCCCTTCTTTGCTGTTATAATAACCTCCACTCTTGTGCTAAGGCTTTCCACTAGAGTTTGGAGCATGGCTGTGGGGATTTGTTCATTCAGCCACAAGAGGATTAGTGAGATCAGGCACTGATGTCAGGTGAGGAGGCCTGGGGTGCAGTTGGTGTTTCATTTCATTGTTCCTCCTGAAAGGTGTTCAGTGGTGTTGAGGTCAAGGCTGTGTGCAGGACGCTCGAGTTCTTCCACTTCAACCTTGACAAACCATGTCTTCATGGACAGCACATTGTGCACAGGGGCATTGTCATGCTGGAACGTTTGCGCCTCTTAGTTCCAGTAAAGGCAAATCTTAATACTACAGCATACAAAGACACCCTATATAATTGTGTCCTTCCAACTTTGTGGCAACAGTTTGGGGAAGAAACCACATATGGGTGTGATGGTCAGGTGTCCACAAACTTTTGGCCATATAGTGTTCATTTAAAATAACAGTAAGCTGAAAATTTGCATCATAAATATTAAAAGATGAGAATGCACAGACATTTTTAAATAAATATCTGATATTTATTAAAAGACGTGTACAAACAAGTATGCAACCTGTAAGCACAGAAATATAAAAAAAACAATAGCAAGAACACAGATCAGAACCTCCTCTATAGCAGCCTTAGTGCTCTCTCTGTAAGCTGCTCAATAGAACAGATTTGGGTTAAACATTACTATTTATTTAAGCCTGTCAAGTTGCTCTGGTTATAACAGCACTGTTGTAATTACATGCATTTTACTGCATACATTTCCTCAGGCTCTAAAAATAAACTCTTATCTTTAACTCTAATTCCTCTTACAACTGATAAACAACGAAGCAATGAGAAAGTCAGGCTGAAGTCTAAGCAAGCATTTCTTTCCATACTGAGCCAAACCTTTAATCTGGATTGGGGATGTGCAATGTGGCAAGGAATATCATACGATACTTGATAACATCTCTATAACACACATATACATACAATTTATAATTATGCTGATGGTTTGCTGACAAAAGTCGCTACGGGTTCATGAGGTTTTTGCCAGCATTTTTAAAATTGAAGTATTTCAACAATATAAAGGAGGAACAATGAAATGAAATGGTCTAAACAGTTACCTATACTTAGGGGTGACTCATGATCTCACAATATTGGTAACACATTGCCATAGTTACCTAATCTGGAACATATTATTAGGGTGTTGACAACATTTCAGAAAAGGAAGCCAAAGTTAAGGAAGTTTGATTGAGCAAGTTTAGGGTGTTACTGAGATGTCTTGATCTGTCTTGTTAAGTCTTCACCAACAAACTTGGTGTAAGAGACGAGATAATATCGGTGGAGGTGCAGGAAAACAAAATTAAAAAAAAAAAAAAACATTTAGCCAAGTCCCTTGACAACTAGGATTACAATATTGATAACAAGCATTCTTTCTACTACTAACATTCTAAAATGGATGGAGGAGTTTGGTTATAGCTGCTTCTAATTTTTTTTGGAAATCCACCCTGAATCTACACACATTAAAAGGCTAAATCTAACTAAACAAAGGCCATGAGGGCCACACACACACCAACCTTAAAAACTGTCGTCTTCTTTGGCGAGAGGTCGTCAGTGAGATTCTGTGACTCCATCACGGTTAGGTTCTACAGAAAAAGAGAAATGAGAGCATATTACCACGAGACCAAGAGAAAGCATATTACAAAACTCTGTGTTTGTGTGTGCTTAAAAGTGCTGCGTAAAAGAGGGAAAATGAAAGGGTTGATAAGAAGAAAGCATGATCAGAATGAATGGCGCCATCTAAGCATGTAATTCATGTCATAAATGCAGGTTTATGATCGATGCCAGAGGAAAAAATAAAGACATAAAGCAGAAAGCCACATGTCCTGTAGTCTGTATCCTGCTCCGAACTAATGGCTCCGAGCTTTGCGTTAAGATTATACACGAGTCAGCAATTCATAAATAATACATGAAACATTTACACCTGTGCAAGTAAATGGCAGTTTGTGAGAATATGATCCATGCAGGAGAGTGTATTAGCCTGGTGTGCTTGGTGCCTCATTTAACATCGCTTAGCAAAGGATTTAGTGTGGTTGTCCTTGAGGAAACACAGGGGTAGGGATGTGCTGATAATCAGTGATATGATTCACCATGATATTCATTGCGGACGGTCAACCAGACCGCAATCATCAAGATACTCAAGGGAGTGTACAAAATATATCAGATGATATGCGAGCATGAACAACGAGTCTGAAGCTAAGACAAAGGTTCCCCCAGATGGGGCAAACTAAAGAATGCTTCAGGGTGCTAGATAGAACGTTTTCCAAAAATGTATGGCTGGTACTAGGAGACAGCATTCTGGACTGCATTCATGTATTTCCTGGTGTAGTATTGTGATTCTTGATACGAAAGCAATATTTTGGCCAACAAATAAATAAATAGGTGGGCAGAAAAACCCACACAGGCACACACAGTCACTGAACACCCAACATGCAAAATATTGCTAGCATTAAATTACAATTTCTTCCTTTTTTTATTTTTTACAAAGATAAAGCACTTTAGAAGTTAAAGAAAACAAACAAGCAAATAAATAATTAAAATATGGTTCATGTGAAATCAGCAAATCAGCATCAGATTAGTGTTGTCCTATTGTAATGTTATATAATCGAACCGTATACCAAGCTGTAATATTGAAAGGTACTGAACTTTCAATACATGTCGTACAACCCTAACTGCAATACTTGCATTAAAACATACTGTAGTGTAATTTAGCAAAATATTATATGATCATAATTACAATAAATAATGTCACTGGTATTATTAGTACATTTAAATGCTGACTGACTTCATTGTTTCCTGAGTAACAAGTAGCTGACTTGATGTTCTCTTAGTTTTTTTCTGGAAATTGCTTATTTTTTTTCCCGTACTGCACAACTGCTGTATTGCTAGTGTGTGATCTGTGTATCGTAGAAATGCCTTAGTTTCGTGATATGATATTTTCGGCACATCAGCCTCCCCTAAATACGATACTGTGGTATCGGTAATAAAAGGTCAGCAAGAATCGTATTTGATAATCGTGATAAAATTTTATGTCAGCCTGTTCCTAAAGGAAGATGTTTCAAGCTTGAAGAGGTTTAATGAGCCGCTCAGCCCCCACACTGGGTGGGAGTACAGAGCAGATCATCGTGTACTGTACAGCTCACAGTCTCTCCGCATGTAACATAATTATAGCTGCCCACTGAGAAGAGACACGCAGCCCAAACTCACCATCTTTAAGCCTGCACACAAAGACACTCTGTACTCGGAAACCCGGCACTTTAAAGGATCTTTTAACTGCTGAGTACACAGCCATACAAACACACAGCTTCAATGAGCAAAAGGCAGGTGCATGCTTGAAAAGCCAACAGGCACAACAGTACACACACAAAAGGAAAAAAAAACATGCATGCACACACTTGAACAGAGGAGAGAAGCAAATGGACGTCATGACGGGGCTTAGGCTGAGTCAACACACTATTCATTCTAGACAATAATGAGACAAAATAACAGGGTACAAAGTGCTTGTGAAAGGATTTGGCTGAATTTTAAAAATGAACAGTGTATGAATGAATCTGAGTTGGACATTTTGGTTCCTTTAAACTAATCATTTGACATACGACAGTGCTGCTGAATTCTCCGATTCTGCTCTGAAAGTTATATTACTGCAAGGTTTATATTAATGTGCTTGTTCCAACACGTTATTGTTTCTGTAATAACAACTTACACACAAACTGATTTAAAAACACATGGAATTGTTTCCACATGATATGGCAATGTTTTCTATGAGGAGATGTTTATTTAGCATTCATGGAAGGAGTCTCCAGTGTCAGTGCTTTGTAACAGTCAAGAGAAGTAAAGCTGTAACTAAGTCTTTCACCACAGGAAAGTCTTTGCAGTTTCTCAGTAACAGGACAAGCTGCATATTTTGTCTCATTACCTTTAAGAGAGCGAGAGAAAAAATGAGAAGCTGTTAAGGTATGACTGTTTATAGCTGCTATAATGCAAGTGATAACAGGAACTAACTTGCTTCACAACATTAAATGGAACTATAAATGGTTAACTAGTATGCTGTGTCATTCTGTAATCAATAAAAAAGTGCAATCTTTGGCAAGTCACTGTGGTATAAGAGGAATACAACAGTTCAGGATGTGCTGTTATAGGAAAATAACTGACTTGGCGGGTGGTGTAACACCTCCATTTTGTTGCTAATGTTCCTATTACAGCACATCCCATTGTGTTTAAGTCCTTACAAAATAAATTTGCACTGACACAATGAATCATCACTATAATTATTCATCACCATACAAAGAAAAAAAAATCTCTAAAGCCATTTTGTCATCGCTTGGTTCACTTTCTAAAACATGATACAACTGTTCCTGTAGTGTTGAAAACTTGAGCCCTCTCAGGGGCAAACCGTGCCCGTCCTCAGGATCACCATAACATCTGAACGAAACATTATTTCACATTTTAACCCAAATTGGGGATTTATACATGCGCAAAACACAGACGTAGAAAGAAACGTGGTAGGAAAAGAGGGATGCAAGCTCCAGCAACAGCTCCATGACCACACAGCCTGAATACTAACTCAGTGGCAACACCACACTATTATAACCCGCACATTTATAAATAAAACAACAAAACAGAAGCTGGAGATGATTAGGTCACAGTCAGCATGACTCCCTGTAATCTACACCCTACACACCCTGCCTACATCCGAGCCATCATCAGCACCGAGCTGTTACACATGTGCCCTTAATCACCTACATGCTGGACTAGCTGCTCCACATCAAACTCTACATAAACCTGACCGTAATGACCCATTTACTCTGGATAATCATCACAATTAGCCGGAAATGTAATCAGTAAAGGGTGCTTATATCATTTAATTTAATTATAAGAGCAGTTAGAAAAAAGCCTGATGAAATCATGTTATTGGGAATGCATTTAAAAAGGCTTGTGAATGTATTAAAATTCAATTTCAAGTTCAAGTTCTAATGGTTACACAATGGTGAGCAAACACCAACGTGAGCAAGACTGTGTGTGTGCGTGTGTGTGCGTGTGCGTGTTTGGGGGGGCGTTATTAGCCATTCAGAAAGACAAGATAATGGCGACCGGCACCACGGACATCACAGAAATCTCTTCACCTCCAAATCGTCAGTGTGCCTTTGCTACACGATAATGCCTATACGATAATGTCTGAAACGCTAATCGCAGTCATTCTACTATACATCAACACTGAAATCATTATCTGTCAAGTTAATTTAGGAATACATGTTATGTTGTTGCCCTTTGTATCACTGCATTGTTGACTTATCGATTCTGATTGGTCAGAGGATGTTGATTTGTTTTCTATAACCAGCAGCTCTGACAATAGTGCTGGCTGTACTTCAAATCCCGAGATTATTTTATGCGCTTGCTCCAATCCATTATCATTTCCATAGTAATAGCTCATTCACAGGGACGTGCACGGTGGATGCTCAGCATAAAATGATTAAAAACTGTTTTTTACTGTTGAGATGGTGAGGTTTTCTGTGACGAGACGTTCATTTAGAATTTTTGGAAGGAGTCTCCAGTATCAGTGCTTTGGAAGAGAGCTAACTAAGTACAATGTGTATTTCTTTCATTTAAAAAAAATGTTTGTGATGGAAAATTGCTGTGTAAGAGGAATAAAAGACAGGATGTATTGCTACAGGAAAAGAATCAACTTCAGGGCAGTAACATTAACGGTTTAATATTTAACCAAATAGCTAACTTTAGCTAAGCTCACCAATGTGACTATCAATTATCATGAAGTAATGGAGGTCGCAAGAAACTGTAATCACAGTTAAAGATTCTTGCTTTCACTGTGAACAAAATTCAGACCTTTTCATTTTCCTGTTAATTTTCAAAATGTCATTACACAAAAAAGGAGAAAATAACATACAGTACTGTGCAAAAGTCTTAGGCATCCTATTTTTCTTTAGTACAAACTTTGTTACAGATTTTTATTTTATGACTTCTACATTATTGATTCAGTACAAAAGCATTTTAGATTACCTAACATTAGTTTTTCAGCACAAAATTAAAAGTTACAGAAAAATGTTTGTATGTCAGTAAAGAAAGCAGCATATTACATAAGAGACACTTCTCAGACAAAAAACATAATGAAGGCTGCTGGGTTTTGCTGCAAAAATACGAAGCGAGTCGACAGTCAAAGTCTCCAGAAGACCTGTAGAAACATTTAATTTCATTATTTTTGAAGGCATCTTTGCTCTACAGCATTTCTTTGCATGTGCCTAAGACTTTTGCACAGTACTGTATGTTGTAGAAAAGCTGAATGTCACCTGAATTTCAGAGTTTTAAGTCTTATTTTCACACAAGAATAACTCCTTTTCCAGAAACATTTTCTAAATTCCCACAGGATTCCAGATATGGTATGCAAATGAATACAGATACATTCTGTACTCTTCCTGTCCTACAAACCCTGAATTGTGCAGCTCTAAGCTAATATGACGACTGATCTCAGGAACATCCTGTCCGACTTAAATTAGCCAAACCAGTGAGCTTCTGATGTTAGCTCCAGCTGTAGTGTGCATGATGACACCATGATGAGCTTCCAGACAACATGTTATCCACAGACATGAAATCATATACACATACACAAAAGCGATGCCAAAAATGTTGGAACAAAAACTTTTGCAATAAATATTAAATAAAACAGCAGGGTCAGGGTTAGCAGTGACAATACATGCAGGGGTGGACAAATGATGAATTCATTAGCTAACCCACCAGTTCTTGTGCACTACCCAGTCCCATGTTTTGGTTGCCTGGAAACCTAATTAACTAAAGTAGTACCTAATAAGGCTGCACGATAACCAACACACGCGTCATGTCCTTTTGAGGAAAAGAAAGCATTGTCTGCTATCTGCGTCGCCCTAAAACTTTGACTTTTTGTTACTTTCTGAAGTATTAAAATCATTCAGTTATCGCAAGCCCTAGCAATCACGATATTTACGTTTGCGATATTTCAATAATTTCGATATACTGCGCAGCCCTAGTACCTAACATAATATAATATAGTGTATGGTGAGCTAGTTAGCGGGTATTAATACAGACTGAAGGAAACGTACGAGCATGAATTCCCGGGGAGGGGATGACCATGTAGTCATAGTTCTTATCCGATCCAGATAAATTTTTTGATGCATCACGTTGTGTTTGCGCTCTTGACAAAAAGTCTGTGTCGAATGTTTTGGCTATAAGTTGCAGTATTGGCTCTTTACATCGCAAGTGAATTATTCTTCTGGCTAGAATCTTTATTTTCTCTGAATATGTGTGAGGTGACGATTTGTACGTATTGTGCACGTTACTTTGCTCGGTTTGTTCCTGCGTGTCATCCGTGCACATCTAATAAAAAGCTTTCTCTCATCAGCCATGTCACATATCAGCCAATGTGTGTGGTGCAGCAGGTGGTGGAAAAATGCATGCTACAGTTACAGCATTGTGGTTTGTCACAATACGATTAAACACACACACACACCAAATGAAACCTTTTGTTTCTTTAACGTCAGTAGAGAGTAGGGTTTATTTTCTTGCTCTGGTTGTTAAGCCTACTTGTTTCATGAAAAACAATTCGTCCGAACATGTAATCTAGTCCTGGGTTAGCGATTTGTCATGACACTGGCATTGTGTGTAACTGTAATAAAGAAGCCGAGTCAGACGAGATCTAACTTTCCAGTGATCAATGTTTTTGTCATGCATTCTATCTACTTCTCCCTGCTTTTACTCTGTTACTCTCCCAGACAGCAAGGCATGACGTAAAGCGCGGGAATAAGAGAGGGAGAGTTCGAGTAACACTGACTTTACCCAGCCTGTATCACCTACATCATCTCATGCTCATGCACAAGTTCCAGGAAACAAAAGCTTTATTCTATTTAAATCGGTGTTACTCAAAGAGACCCTTGCGAAGTAAGTGAGTAAATGCGACAGACACACAGAGACAATGGGTGGATGGTGGGGTGGAACCACACGGAGAGGAGAAAAGAGAAGGAGATGGAAGAGAGGAGGTGAAAAAAATAGAGGGAGTATTGAAGAGAAGAGCAGAACCTGGTTGTGGGCCCGGGAGGTGGGGAGGCTCTGCAGGCACCTGAGAGCACACAGGCTCTCTGCCACCGAGGAACAACCCAGCCAGAGAGAGCGAGGCAAAGAGCACTGCGTCAGAGAGAGAGAGAGAGAGAGAGAGAGAGAGAGAGAGAGAGAGAGAGAGAGAGAGAGAGGAAATGAGCCATGAAAAAAGTGTTAAAGGGAAAAGCAAAAAGGGGTAGTTAATAGTGAAGGGGAAGAGAGAGACAGAATGTGGGTGCAATTTGGATGAAGTTATTGAGAAATTGCAGGCAAGAGTGAGAAATAGAAAGAAAGAGAGGTAAAGTGAGAAGAGGAGGAAGTGAGAGAGTGGGGGTAAGTGAGGGAGGAAAAAAAACAGTATTAGAGCAACATACAGTGAGCAAATACACACACAAACACACCCATCTAATTGCAGACAGTGTTGGACAAACACAACATTTAAGCATCAGGCCTGTATTATGGAGTGCGCCGGGCTTGGAGAGGAGGATTGGCTCTACTCGTTCCTCTTTTCATTCTCAGAGAGTGTAGGCTTAGTTAGTGTTTATGTTAACATTCAGAGCGTACACAAAAACGCATGACCCCACCCAAAGTCCGAATGCACAATCAGCTGTATTCACACTGAACTGTGGATCACAGATATACACAAAGCCGACAGAGGAGGAAGAAACAGGAAGTAAAAAGGTTCTCAATGTGGTTATCGGGTTTTATGGTGAATCAGCACTGTACAACATTAGTGTGACGAATGGAAGAGTTTGGTACAGACAGCCTCTGACATGATGATAATACAACCAGGCAAACATGACCCCAAGAAAAATTCTTTGCTAACTTGATGACCATGCCAAAGTCTAACGTACAAAATAACAACAATAATAATAATAATAATAATGTTACAAACAATTCTAACGTAACAGAAAAATAACGTGGTACTCCCTAGGGCTGGGGAATATGATAATATCAATATGATAAATGTAACTATAAATGGATAAATAGTACACATGTTGCTATTTAATAAATAAAAATCAGCAAACTGTTTTTGTATAAGAGGAACAAAACACTTAAGAATTGGAAAGTAACTCTATTTAACGTCAATAACAGTAGCTTTATTTAACATTGAGCTGAATCACATCACACTGTTGTTGATTATTGTCCACTCCTAAGAGATTTATTCCTTACTTATTTAAACAATCGACAACCTAGACGACTACAAAGATCACTACAAACAATGAAAAGCATATTTCGCTAGTAAAACTACACAACATGTATTACAAATAGATTAGGTCAACAGAAGGACACTTTAACTTGGGACTTAAAACCAAAGACTTTAAGGGCAACGTCAGATAAACGTCTTCCTTCACCTGAAATGCGAGTGAACCTTGGGATTAACAGTAGGCCTGCCACAAATAAACCACATCTTTAACGCTGTCTTCATTTTGCGTTGCTGCTCAAGCTGCCTGAGATGAGATGTGTAATTGGGCTTCATCAGTGGAGAAGTCAAAGCCACCGTTACGTTCGTCAATTACAGGTTCGAGGATTATAAAGAGTAAATAGAGGGCTTAAAACAGAACCTTGTGGGATGCCGTATTTTTTCCTCATATCACCCAGCCCTGGTGTATAAACAAACAAACAAACACACACACAGACACAATGCAGTGTAGTATGGTTAGTCTCTTAATAAAGGATGCCAGCACTATCAACAATGACGTCATCACAACAGTAGGTGTGACGCAAGCTATAAGACAAGTCTGTGAGCATTCGCAATACAAAACCCACTGGACTGTTCCTGACAAAGCAAGGGCATTTAATCACTTCTCTACACTTTAATATCATCTTTAACATTCACCTGCTATTAGTTCACGTCCTCATACACTGCAGAATGAAGCAAAGCCGAAAGCTAACCACTGCATTTTATTATTTATGTCAAGACTACTACGAAAAAACAGTTATAACGAGAAAACTAGTGTACCTGGTTAAATATCTAGCTAGCTGATATCCTAAGAAGATAAATGGTTGAGCCCAGTCTGGCTAACTACACGACCAAATGGCGCAGTAACACACCGCAATGATTGGACGCTCCCTCAGCACTGATGTTGGCTCCGTCCCAAACCGCATACAACTGTAAATAGGCAGTAGTGCCAAATTAGTGCGCCACCAATAATCGCCATGGCTACGGCTACAGCGCGAGCGCTATTCTGGCACACTACGAGGTGCTATAATGTGTGATTTTGAACGCGGCTGCTTTCTATGAACAACTACGCAGTTCTTGTGCGACGTTCAGCTACCTTGCGTTATGTTTAAATATATCTCTTTGTGGTTACCTAAAATGAATTTAAGTACATAATGGTATACTTTTTCCCCCTATTTCAACCGCAGGCCCTTGAATTACACTTGTAAGCTGTCGATAGTTAGCAAACTAGCTCCCCAGCTAGCTAACGTTAATCCTCCCCCTCTAATGGATGCGCTTTGTTTATTTACCATCCACACAAACTCTGAGATCGCACTGGTTTCTGTAAATGACTTGATGAACAGGTGTGTATTAGTGGGATTCGGTTTAACTCACCATCAGCTCCAGGGTTTTGTCCTCCATCTCCGGCTCCATGTTGTTGTACCGTCCGCCTCTCTGCGAAAATGGAAACCAGTCACCAAACAGCAGGCAGGTGTGAAGCCAGAAACAACACAACACTACACCGCCTACACGCCTCGATATCAAAATAAATAGCCCTTATGGAGCGTTTCTGCCTTATTACAATCTTCAGAGTGCTTCTTTGTCATTAAACAACTGTGTGAAGATTTATTCAACTTCTGAGACCAGTTCGCAGATTTTATTTTAATACTAGGTTCCGCCTTTGCCTGTGTGTGTGGATGTGATAAATTCACAGTGATAAATTCAAATATTTACAATATATTTTTGTGAATCCATTTATTTTTGTAAAGCTGCTTGTGACAATGTCCATTGTTAAAAGCGCTATACAAATAAAATTGAATTGAATGTGTGTGTGCATGTTCACCCTGTGCTTTGGGGGTTTCCTCCGGGTTCGCCGGTTTCCTCCCCCAGTCCAAAGACATACGCTGTAGGCTGATTGGTTTCTCTAAATTGTCCGAATTGTGAATGGGTGAGTGTGTGTGTGATTGTGCCCTGCAATGGGTTGGCACCCCATCCAGGTTCCCCACGACCCTCTGTAAGATAAGCGGTACAGAAAATGGATGGATGGATTTTAATACTAGGGGTGTGACCATCAGGCTTCCACACCATATGATACAAATCGTTACGATACGATACAATACAATACGAAGGCTACGATTCAATATTCAGTGTCGATAACACTGAATCTCTTACAATACTATATGATATAATGTAGTAGCCTCTGATCGACTGTGTTCAGAACCTGGCGAAGGCCCATGGTTTATTCGAGAATGATGATTACATAGATAAGGACCATTTAAAAAGTATCAGTTAATCAGTTCTTTATAATCAAGTATAATCTATAATAATTTATTTATGATTGTTGCACTGACTCATTTCATTCATAGCCTTTTAAATCGATCCAAACTGCTGAATAGTTACACCCTTATTTAATCATGTACAACCTGAAATAGGAACAGTTATGGAGAAGTGTAGATAATGTGTTTGTTCATGTCTTATTTCAGTCTTTATTTTACGTTATTGTCCCCTTTTATTTCCACATTTACTTTATTTACTTTTTTTCCCTACATTATCCCCATACATACATACATATATATAGTATATATATATATATATATATATATATATATATATATATATATATATATATATATATATACATACATACATATATGTGTGTGTGTGTGTGTGTATATATATATATATATATATATATATCTCGACCATTGGGGAATGTTGACATGATGACATGTTGAAATGCACTTTCACATGTTTTTCCTTATGTGATCACGTATTACTTTATTAAACAACATTTCGATATGGAAAGGATGACAAAAATATTCTCACAAAAGCGGTGAAACGCAAAGTCAAAGTTTTTATTGAATTAATACTTTATTTCTTTGGCATCTGAAGGTGTATTTGTTCGCTCCTGTGTTGAGTGGTGATTGTCGATTCTGGCTTCTATACGTACCAAACGCGCTGACGTCACTCGGCACGAATGTACAGAATGTCCGATTGGCTAAATCAATTCAAGGGGCGTGGTTTTCAACGTCATGCTGCTTTGTGATTGGCTCAGCGGTGTTGCTGGGGTTTTTCTCATCAACCAGCAGCTCCAAACCAGAATATATACTCACCGTGTATGAGTGTACATATACTTATTATAGGCATCGAGCCTCATCAATACAACAAATAGAACAATGTAAAATAAAATAAGTAAAAATATTTTATAAAATAAAAGAAGTAAAAATTGTTCAGCCTTTACACACTAATGCTTGTAATTTGTTGGTATGAAAAGCTTTCTAGTTTTAACAATTTTTCACAGAGCCAGGGTCTGTCTGTCTGTCTGTATATATATATGTGTGTGTGTGTGTGTGTGTGTGTATAAAATATTCAAAATAGCAACAAAGCACCCATACAGAACCCAGCAACAAAGCTGAGATTTATTTATCCAAGGTTTGCTCTAATTTAAATTTTCATTCATCCATCTTCAGTAAAAGCTTGACCTGTCCAGCAGACACAAGGCAAATACACCTTGGATGGGAGGTCATCACATGGCCCCATGAACACACATTCACACCTAGGGGCAATTTAATATAGTCAATCCACATATCTGCATGATTTTAGCAAGTGGAGGAAAGCAGAGAAACCCAGAGTTCTCCACTGTCTCTACACCATCATTAACCTGAGCACAGGATGGAACTGGGGACCCTGAACGCTACCTGACTAACCACCACGCTGCATTAAATATGACTTACTTTCTCTCCTTATTGATGAAGAATGTCTCAGTTTTTCCCCTAGAAGGTCTAATCTTGGACTCAATTACCCATTGCTTAGAAATTTTAAATAAATCCTTAATGTCAAGTATACAGACCCAAACCTTCTCTACTAATTATATATTATATACAGTACATGTCAAAAGGATTTTTATTTCCTTTAGAATATCTACAATCTTACCAAGAAAGCTCTCTTGCTAGTCCAAATAACTTATTTTTCATCTGAAACAGTGTTACCCTGTGCACACTGCATTATCTGGAGATGGCCTAATCAACAATAAACACCCGTTTAGTCCATTCCTCTATAAGAAGCAGACACATGCAGCCTGCGTGACTAACCAGTCGGGAACGGCTAGTAGGAATCCTTGTCACTTGCTCAAAAAAATATCAGATGTTATGGTAACAACAGATTGGAATGTGTACATGATCATAAATTGTTATAGGAAAGCACAGCTCTTCATCATGCCTGCTATCATGACAATCTCCCAGCTCTAACTGACAGCAGATTGTAAATCCTTTCCACTCTGAAGGGTCGATTTCAAATAAAGACAAACAAGCTAGATGGAAACGTAGTGCGCTTCATTTTTCATTCATGAGCAGCTTCAGGACAGACATCAGTTGCTAAAGAACACGCAAATGACGCGTGGAAAAGAAATCCAGTCCTCAGCACAATAGCTTCTTAGAAAAATGACCCTGGCTTAGTGTAACTGAAATGGTGCACAATCATAACACTTTAACAGACGCCAATCTATCATGAATGACACCATGATTACAGGTGGAGAGTTTGGGATATGTGCATCTCACGCAATTTCAACTGTACAGTAGTTTTTTGATGGGCAGACCTTGCCAAAGGAGGCAGCACAGGTCAAAAAAACTGCTGCAAGTTCAGCTTGCTTATGATCATTCACATGTATTTGTTTTATTGGAAACCCTACTGAATGCCACTAACTGCTTCAGAGGGATTCTGTTTATTTCATCAAGTTTGGACAAGAAAAGTCCCGTATGTAATATTGGTCATTGGCAATATCAGCTTTGGCTAAATACAACTCCAGGGTAATATACAATCTGATGTGAAACAAAAACGAACGCTGATCCTTCGTTCATTAAAGTCTTTGACACCCATTTTCAGGCTCATGACGAGTGATTTCAGAGCAAATCTGCCTTTCAGCATGACTTGAGTACAAAGGACTCGCAAAGCAAACAATTTCTCCATCTTGACTAAGAAAAAAAGAAAGGAAAGCACTGTAAAAGCCTTACAAAGATTGACAAAGTATTTTATGTTGATAACCAATGCCATCATCCTTCTCTCTCCAGGGGGAAAAAAAAAAAACAAACAAACAAAAAAAAAAACAATAACAAATCAGGTCACATGTATGGATATTGGATTTTAGCAATTCAAATTTAATACTTTTTTGTCCCCCCTCCCCCTTCGCTACAGAAACCCAGGTTAAAAAAAAAAAAAAAAAAAAAAAAAAATCCCACACTGTCATCATAAAACACAGCAGCAGCAATTGCCAGTAAAAAAAAAAACAAAACAAAAAAAAAAAATAGGGAAATGCAAAAAGGACCCAGAGAGGTAAGGATAGGTTGATGGGGAAAAAAAATATGAGGGAGGGAGAGGGATATAAAGAAAAATATATATTTCTTTATAAGAGGAGTGAGTCCAGAGATGGTTCTTTGTTGGGCTGAGTTACATCATGGGCACGTGCTGTCACTTCTTGAATTCAAAAGGGAAAGAATAAACAAAATGAGGCAAAGTCTTATCCAATCAGAGCGCTCTAAGGCAGGAGCAGATTTGTTATTCGTGAAGGGCGCTGTCCTTCATTTGATTGACAGACAGTTAATTCCTCCTCAGCTTCTGAAACTGCCTGTATGTGTGTGTGTTTTGTGTGTGTTTGTGGTTAATTAGGGTCCACACACTCGCTTGCTGTAAAAGAAAGATACTCCTTTCTGGATTTTTTTTTCTCCATATCATTCTTTTTCATTTTGCTTTTCGTTTCAGTCTCAGACTACCTAGTAGTCATCCAAATCGAAAAACTCGTCGTCTTCTCCCTGGTATTCCATCCCCTGGAAATCCACCCTGTACCGCAAGATACCTGAGAGAAACACACAAACACTCAGTGAGTGAGAGAAAACTTGCATTTAGTGGTCATTCTTTTCAATTATTCAGGATTAATAAGAGCTCTAAATGCATTCAGTTTGGGGTAGCTTTTATGCTTTGGTTTTTGTGGAACGCACAAGAAAGCAATCACCACTGATCCCCAGGTTATTTTTAACCATTATTAAAGTCTGATCGTTCATCAGAACAATTCCGTAAGAAGCACTTTATCCGCAGTCAACGCTAGCTTACAAATCTCAGAAACAAAACTAAAACGCTCATTACTGATCAAATTATTTAATTCTTAACAAGCCATTATGTCAACAGCAGTGATTCAACCAAAATAACTATCCGTATATTGAATGCTAAACATCAGCATGTCCTTATTTTAAACCTGAAGTAATCCAGCTGAAAAGTCTAAACAACGACAAAAAAGTAGAGACGTGCCTTCTGCCTCATTTAAATATTTGAATATCCAAACTGATATTTGGTTACATTCATCTGGGGGTGGAGCGTATTTAATGCTGTATCTGGAAGCACTCTGGCGCTGAGTAACATTTGTGAAAAGTTATAACTGCTACTGCAAAGATGCAGGGCATAACGAATACCTGAACAGTGACTGCACCATTCAAATACCGGTGCCTCCAATGGTTCACGGGGTAGTCAAATATCTTTGCAAATCTCTATTCATCAGATACGGCTATGTTTCTAACCATAAATCTGCAAACTTCATAACCCAGCACTGTCAAAGGACCTTCAGCAAGAAGCCTTAACTTTCAACTAGACACTTATGCAACACATGCCAAATGAAGAACTATAAATACAATTAACAATGTAAGAACAGCCTAAATGCACAGGCCTGTGTACCCACCTCCAATTCCTCCAAATCCCTTCACGAACTGCGAACCCTCTTGACTTTTGTCTGTGACGATCTCCAGCGTGGCTCCAAACTTCTTGTAGTTATTAGCAAACCACTCCAGCAGCGGCATACACTCAATCAGCTCGTGCTCCTGCCCCGTCTGGCGAGTGCACAAATTAATGAAGACACACAAAAAACAATATTATATTCACTATAAAAAAAGTAATTCAAAATATATGCTTTAAAGGGCTCTGTTTGCTTTTCCTCTTTTAAAGGACACACTTTTATTTGCTAGGTATTTGTGTAAACAAGTGCAAGTCTCAAAACAAAATATGACCTTTTACACAGATCTATTTGACTCATGAATAAATGCACAACATGGAGACACAGACACAGACACGCGCACACACACACCTCCTTGTCTGTGAAGTGGGACTTGTCCTTCTCTTGCTCAGGTGTCAAATAAATGGTCTTCTCATCTGAAACAAATCAAGAGTAAAATTATCCAATCTGGGTTTTATAGTTTTACATATTTTAAGTGTGACAATCTGATCTGTCAAAAAAGTTAATAAACGTAAGGATAATGGTGGCTTTCGTCCACTTCAACAAAATTTTAAAAATCATGAACCCCCTCGCTATACTGTACATAAAAACTAGAATAATAATTTGCATACTGGACCATGATGAGCTCAACAGCTTTTAACCAATTTCATCAGATCTCAGACATATAATACTACTCATGGAATCATTTTTGTAGAAGAAAGTCTTTGTTTTGAAATATACAAATGTGAATTTTGCCAACAAATTTGACCCAAATAATGACCCAGATTTGACCCAAATACCTATAAGCAAGATCAGCCATCAAAGAGGGGTGAACCACTCTAAACACACACACACCCTTCCATTTAGCTAGCTCAGCTTATCAGCTTATACAAGTTTGAGCAAAGAATTTACCAGCTTAAAAATATAGTAAGTATACAAGTTATCCTGTCCAAGGCTAAAACTCCAATAGGTTCAGGGTCAAGAACACAAGCAAAACACTACACACACCTGACAGCTGGCTGATACTGCTCTAAAAGAGGTTGATCCACTGCCCTTGACTTCTTTCTACTCACTGTAAACATGTATCACATCTGAGTGTGTAGCCAAGCTTGTGTATACTCGTATAGCATATGTATCTAATGAGTACAGGCCTGTGGAGTAACGAAAGTGTCTAATTGTGTGTGTGGACACCAGTGTTTGTGTGCTGTTCTCTATTTGTTGTACCCACAGGATGGTCATGGTGTAGGGGTGTGTTTAGTGTGTGTACCGTTTTCTGCTCCGTTGCCCTCAGCCCCGTGTACTCGTAGGATGTATCTCATGGTGTCCAGGTTCTCGTAAACAATGAGGATCTCCACTGCTCCCATCTCCAGGGCCTTCAGCGTGTCCTCCACACCGAAACAGTACTTCCCCGTGTCCTGGCTGATCTCATCAAAATAGCGACCTGAGGGACAGAGGGAGCACTCAAAGAGGGGCTACGAGCACTTGACAAAATTAATTGATTATATTAATACAGAAATTGCACTCGCCCACTCAGGTTTTTGATTCTTCACAGTATGTACCTATTAGTTTCTTCTCCTGGATGAATTTGACGTTGGAGAGGACCTCGGCCGATAGCTCAATGGCCTGGTTAAAACCATTCTCTCCTCCGTAAGAAATGTCCACCAGCTTCAGCACCTTTGCCTGTAACCTCTGCAATCAAACAAAGGCACACAAATCAGTCACGTTACTCGCGTCACTACAAAGCCTAACCTTTGCATACACTCTTAAGGTTGAAACCAAGAGCAGCTTCCAGGCCACTTTTAGCACTGACAACACCTATGCATCATTCTTGTTAAAGGAATGCATACTGCATATCAATATTCATCATTTATACGTGCTTTTTATTTAATGGTGTCCAAGATTTATTTTGTAAGGAAAATCTGGTTTGATATTTCCGATCTGAACTTCTTTCTATAACATTTTCACTTTGGTTAGTGATTTCTCCAGCACAATGCCATCTGACTACCTGCTCAGAGCCCTTTCTCTCCACCTAAAGGGAACAGCTCTCATTTTAATGTCTGTCAGGTCGCTCACCTTCTCGTCAGTGTAGTCTGCTCAAACAGATCAGGTTCCAACGCTTCGACTTTCCTACTAATACCCTGGCCATCACCATTGTATTTGTCAATTCGCAGATCACCAGCTAGCCAAGCTGCCGTAACTCAGTGCAACTGCAGCATATGCGTTCATTGCATTTTGGAACTTTGAGTCTAACATGTGATGTCTCCACTACTTTCATGGTGAATTTCTCATTAATACGACATTGAACAATGCTAGAAAATTGTGAGTGAAATAAGAAGCTCTTGCTCTTTATTTTTGTAGCCAACAGCTAAAAAAAAAGCTATAAACAGAACTAAAAAGAAAGCGATTAATAGCAACTAGAAGAGCAGAACAGATGGTGCAGGAGCTCCAGCATTTGGGTATGTGTAGGGTTCAGTACAGAATGTAGAGATTAAAGCTGCATGGGAACAGGGACAGCTGTTATACTGCAGTTATCTCTGGGCGGTTATCTCTGGGCATGTGGAGCACTCACGCCCCCGCCCACTAATCAGTAGCAGAGAAATTATCCCTAAAATGCAAAAATTAGCTCCATGTTAATATTGTGCTAACTGCATTTACTGTAAATCCAAATCCACAGTGTCATTTCAGCTTTGTAAGTAAAGCATAAAGCTCTATGAGTCACATGTTTAGATGAGAGAAGTGAAGCTGGGGCAGACATGATATCTCAGAACACTTAGCTACCTTCACCAGCCCAAATGATACGCATCAAAACCAGGGGAAAAAAATACTGTTTAGGTTTTGGAGCTACACTTAGACTTGTCAGAGCTAAGTGAGGAGAGGAAGAGACTGGTTTAGGAACATCGCTGCATGTGCTGAGCTGATCAGTAGGCCTTTTTATGAACTGTCAGAGAGGTGAAAAACTAGGAGGCGTTAAAGGACAACTACAGGACAGCTGAGAGTCCATCAAGATAAATAGTACTGAGACGATGTTTAAGAAGGTCAGCGTGGACGACGCTACATCATACGGCACAAATGATTTATTGATCTGATACTGAGCAAAGAACTACAGGCCACGTGTCTGGGAGGAGTGATATTAGAATGAAAAGGGAATGTCTCTTCCTACTGTCTGATCACGTATAGCCCAGCAGACTAATTAAATCCAAGCTGCAACCTCCGTATAGGGTTCTGGATAAGTGAAATCTGAGAGTGTAATATAGAGCTAGGAAACCTTTTTACTTTAAACTAACCCAGACTGAAGACAAAATACTGAGAATGTCATGATTGTTACTGGCCTAGATTTGTTACAATGGCACAGTATATACACAAGCCAGTAATACAAGCCAAGAAGAAATACTGCCAATTCGGAGAGGGTGAAAGAGGTGGAATTAGTGTGAATACTGTGGAGTTTTGAACAGAAAAACACTGAGAACTGGAACTTAGGCCAGGTTATTAAGCTGAAATATTTGCTAAGAAATTCATGGATGAAATATTTGCTTCAACTTGTGCTTTTCCACAACACGTTTAAAAACAAGAATAAGCCCAAACAGGAAACAATGGTACTTCTGCTTTTAGATCATCTAATTAATTTTCAACCAACTTAAGAGATAAGTCAGTCACTGCAATAAAAGCAATCGTGTTGATTAAGTTCAACATGGGAAAAGTGGTGTTTGGATTAATAAGGCTTGAAAATGTTTCAAATACAAACAAAAGGGAGAAATATATATTTTTACTACTACAATGAGACGAATGGTAACATTGTAAGGATGTTATCAGTACACACTGAAGCTCTGAATTTGGCTCCTTATAGAAGATGGAAAATGAAAATATTTCAGTTCCTTTGTGTCTCAAACACACTGTTTGGGTTAGTCTATCCCCTAAGTACCACTGGGTTCTGTTGGTATCAGTCTTGAACTTTAATTTAATAAAAAAATCAGTTTACGGTGCCAGAAGTTCCAGTATTTTGTGCAGTCCCCAATAGTAAGAACTGAATCAAACTCTGGGCTTAATTGAAAACTGTTTTCACTCGTACCGGGTCAAACATGTCAGACTGGCTGAGTTCGGTCTTGAAGTCTGCTGAACCAGCCAACACCAAGCCAGCTACGTTGACTTTATCATTGGACACGAAAAGCTGCACCGCCGTCTCGGCCACCTTACGCACGTAGTTATGTCTCTTCTCCATTCTCAATCGTGCAAAACGCAGCGCAGACTGTCCTCCACGACCTGAGAGACAGAGAGGGAGAGAAATAAAATCAGCTTTATCCTTCTGCACCACAAGGTTTTACTGATCAGGTATTCAAGTTCCAACACAGGGCAGATGGAAGTGCCACTGTAGTAAGAGGACACTGCTTTCAAGCTAATTACCATTCACAGCTACTGGATAGGTATGTGTGCACGAGTGTGTTGTGTACCGTGTTTTTTGGGTAGGTCCACTGTGAATTTGTGCAGCACCTCTCTAGTGTTGCCCTGTAAGGTCCCGAATAGTGCGCCGCTACCATCGATCACGATAAAGCCAAACTTGCTGTCGTCGGACAACAATGCTGTCAGAGCCTGTAAAAGGAAGGAGAGACAAAGAGAAATAACCGTGAAATGACCGTGTGTCAAACTCAAACAAAAGGTGTATAGTGCCAAAACACTCAGAAAAAACAGGCAGAGATAAGGGCACTGAAATAAACCTGCACATGGTGTGCTTCAATACAAGCCAAACAGTCTCACACATACAGGTGTTCTAGGGCTGTGAAATTAAACGACTCACCATACGTTCACACTAGCAAGGTGACCATTCACTTTGGGTATGTGCACAAGACATTTTTAATTGAGATTTTCTTAATTCTATATTCCACTTGTAAAACGTGGTAAAGGAACAAATCCAAATGCCTGGCTCCAGTGATTTCTCAAACCAGTCGTATGGCATGCTGTCTGACGTTTCTTACTTAGATCCTACCTGCAAGTAATTCCCATTTACTGTCCCATTTACAATGGAAGAAAATGGTATGACTCTGGTTTCATGGCCAGGGGGTTTTTAAAGCACAATTCAAATTTAATTTTCTTCTTTTTTTTTTCCCCCAGACCATTTCAGGCGTGTCATTTCAGGGGGGGAAAAAAAGCACATTTCGAATGTGGCTGTCTTTTTTCATATATACAAACGTTATGAAAATACAAACAGTGATTTTCTTCCCCCTAGAAAGCCTGAATTTAAACCTTGTATTTTTTTTAAGTGGAAAAATCTGCATTAAAATAAACTGAATTAAATGATCTACTCAGTTAGTTTCTAACATGGACTAGCTGTGTGAAGTTACAAGTGTTTCTAAACAGATAATGTAGATAACAGCATGGGGAGCAGTGAGATAATAGTACAGCAGCAGGGAAAACTTTAATTTAGCTTTTTCTTAATGTGAGAGGAAAAAGATGTATGGCTGGTCAGTACTAGATGTCGTCAGTAGTCTGTTTGAACACTAAAGCAGGACAAATCAAAGCCATCTTGTGCGTCACTGTTGACATTAGATACCAGCAAATTCAAAGTAAACAAATTACTTCTCATGTTGTGATTGTTTGCACTCTTAGGGTTCAATTTGCCTCTGCTTTCCTAAACAGTATTATTCTAATTATTCTGTAATTAGTCACTAAGACGATGACATTTACTTTATGAGCTGATCTATAATTTGGTGTAAAGTTAACACCGGATTATTTTCTATCACGTGCAATGATGGGTCACACGAAACAAGTAGCTGGTAGGGTTTCAGAAGCACTGTACTGCTGATCCTCCCATCATTTGCTTATCATATTCATGTGATTTACATGTGCAAACAATTTTGGACTCAAACTGCTTGAGTTTTGCTGAAAGAGCACTATTCAAAAACCCATGCCCAAAAGCGCATACTGTTACACACACTGATTATCTCACCCTCTCTCACACATGAATGCTGTGGCATTACGCAGAAACTCGACTAGTGCATTACTTACCTCAGTGTGAAATTTGTTGTCACAGAGATAGAGCGAGGTATTGATGGGTTTGAAAGGCTCAAAGTCAATGTTGACTTTCTTCTCTTTGCCTTCTTCAGTCACAATGGTGCCACAGTAAACTACCAGACCATTTGGGGGCACTACAAAATATAAAAAAAAAGGCTTCAAAATCACATATGCCAATATTGCTAACAAGAAAACCCAACAGATAGAAATGTACATCTGTGGGCCAGATGGCTATTTTTTCCCCTGGATGTGTGCCAAGCAACAGCAAGAAAAACCATCTAGTCAAATCTTTGGTGTGACCACTGCTGAATAATAAGCAGCGCTACCATTTTTTACCCTCCAAAGAGCTCATCATCCCACCTTTTTGTTTTCTAATGGCTCACACGTCTGAGGCTCATGAATTCACAGGTCCAAGACGCTACCTGATGCAAAAGCATCTTTCACATCCTGCATCCTTTCCACTTCAGTGAATTGGTTTTCATGCCAGGCAAATTTTTAATTTATTCTTGTCTGGTCTGACAATTGCTTTATCTGACAAAGCAGCAACTCAGTTTTCAGACGTCTCCTGTAGCCCCGTAAGAACAAAAGAACAAAAACACATACGACTAAACTATAGATGTTACCACCTCTTATATAAGTAACTAGACTAAGCTAGGATAAACTGGTTTGTGCACATAATGATGAAAAAAAATTATACTTGTGTGTCTGTGTGTGCGCATATATATTTTATATGTATATAACACATACACAAGGATAATTTTTTTATGTATGTATATATACACGTGTGTGTATGTGTTTGTATACATACATTTTGTGTGTGTGTGTGTGTATATATATATATATATATATATATATACATATATATACACATATATATATATATACACACACACACACATACACTCATACACACACACACACAGTAGGAGTCATGCATGCACAAAAGAGAATATTCCAAATCTTTATGTATAATGTATATTTTCAAATTCCATTTCCAGTTGTATATCTACAGTGCTTTTAACAACAGACAGACAAAGCAGCTTTACAGAAACCTGGATGTAGCTCTACACCACCAAGTACAATGGCAAGCTTCTTCGGTATTCAAACAGGAAGTGAAGGTGGTCATAAAGTAAAATAAACACACACACACACACACACACACACACACAAACACACACACACCTTTGTTGTAGAGTTTGAGTCTCTGCTGTACAGAGGTGATGGCTCCCAGTACAGACAGTCTGTTGACTCTGCTCTTGATGTTGGAAGCCGTGCCAAACTCGTCAGCCAGCATCTTGGCCACTCTGGAGATCTGATCTTTAGGAGGGATGATCAGCGAAATCATACTGGTCCCATTACTGAGAGACAGACAGAGAAAGAGAGAGAGACTTAGTCAACACACTCAATACACACACCCTAAGCCTGTAATGCCATATAATCCATCAAATATTGTTCTGTTGTCCTGTCATGTTAGCATGCCCAGTGAGTATTCATTGTCCTTGTGTTTTTTTTTTAATATTTTGCCCTTGTCTCACACTGTATTTGCACTTCATGTAGTCCTGTGTGACATGTTACTGTATTGTGTTTTGCACACAATACAGTACAGGACAAGGTCTTGAAGAAATATTTTTTCATGCGTATAAAATCTGTGATGAGAGCAAACATTAACCAAAACCATCTTTACAGTAAGCGGAATAAAGCATAACTGAAGATTTTTTATAATTCGGCTCTATTGTTTGGATGGCACATTTCTAACAAAAATAATGTACCCTGTATTGTGAAAGTATCTTTGTGTATCGCAATATAATCTTTCCATATCACACACTCCGACTTGGGAGTAGAGCAGTCTTGTAACTTGGTACCCACCTGGCTTAAAGTAATGACTGGGAATGAAAGTGAACACAAGAGCTAGCCATAATGGATTTTTTTTTTTTTCCTTCAGTGAACATGGAAACCAACCTTGAATGGTTCAGTACAGGTTCTAGCCAGTGTAGCCATAACAAGCAAAGACCACCTCTTTGCTAGAAACCTAAACACACAAACATTATTACTAATCGCAGTGATTCGGTTAAATGTTTTAGCAAGAAACTAATGCTTTGAGATGTAGCATCTCACAGGTGAGGCACACTGAGGCATGTCACAACGCTTAGTGATCAGGTGGCAGATAAACACAAGCAACACCAAACTGAACATGTGTCTGAACGAGCCTGATAACGTAGCTATTTCAGGGAAGCGAGATGACTACAAGCTGTGGACAATACAGCTAAACTGCGCGAGATCTGATAAAATCTCTGATAGGAAGGAAAAAAAAAAACAGGCTACACCAAACGGAAGAAAGTCATACAGATTTAAAAACAACAGTACAGCTTAAAACTGACGGCACAGGCGGCAGTGCCACATGAGCTTTCAGACTGTCATTTTCAAAATGCCTGCACTGTTTGCGGTGAAGTGTGTAAGCTCACCTCCTCACCTGTTGCTTATTTGCCTTCAGAGTGCTACTAACCAGAGCAGAACAAAATGAAGACATTTTACACCGCGTGTGTGTTGGCTAATACCACATGCTCTCGTAATGCACGTCCTTGCTCTTTCCTCACGGGGAAGGTTAATTATTAAAATGGCCACATTTTCTATTTTCATCTTTCTTAATATTTTTCCATAAACTGTACCATAAAAGGGAAAAATATGACATGCAACTGAGTCAGTGTCAAAATAAGACATTTAGAGATTCTGTCTTAGATTTTCCCAGGAAAACATGAAATACCTTTTCAGAGTGTCTTTACATTTCAAACTTTTCTTAATATGAAAAAACAAGCTACTAAAACCAAGAAACAATTAGAATAGCTTGGACAGTGACGGAGATACAGACAAGATCCTTATTTCTTGCTTTTTTTTGACAAACCTAGCTGGAACACAATCTATTTTCTTGACCACATACCCCAAGAATATGGAGTATATGAATGATGTTTTATATATGCCCTGAAACTGGCAGATGCAAATGATAAAGGAAGCTTTCTTTGGGCTTTGCACAGTATTTATTTGGTTTAAAGAAAAAATCTATCACGATCAACTTATTAAACATACTAATCTTTTTAAATTAATGAAAATTTTAAAAATTTAAGCTAAACTTTTAAACGTTGTTCATCGACATTCAATTTGGTTAACAGTTTTCCAATCGACTGGGATTCATCCCTTACTCCATCTCTACCTAGAGAGCGATGCAGCAGTGCTTTAGTCTTTTAAACAGTAGTAGTTCAGTGGATACGTCTGATCAGGTGGTCATGAGTTCAAATCCCAGCACCACCAAGCTGCCACTGCTGGGCCGTTGGGCACGATCCTTAATCCTCAACTGCTCAGTTGAGATAAATCTAAATCGTTCTGGATAAGGGCATCTGCCAAATGCCATAAAGGTAATTGTAGCGTGTCCATCTCTCACCTCCGTATCTGTAAACTCTGCTCAAGCAGCTTCAGTTTTCATGTTGATCCCTACCTTAAGGCCACCATACTTGTCATCTGGTAGATCTCGGACTAGCTGAGCCCCTGCTGTAATTCAGTGCAGTTGTATTGTATAGCTGCAATGCTTTCTGAAACTCTGAACTAACAGCAAGCCCTGACAGTTATCCCTTATGCCTGAGCCTTTTCTCTTATTGATTGCCACAGTATCTGCACTAACAGTGTCCCCCTGTGACGTCAGTGTGGCATATAACTACTAATTTCACATAGGAATAATAAAATACAGCACCAACCAACAAATTAGCACCAGAATCTCCAAACACATTACACATATTACAATATAAACACATTTAATGTGTTTTAGGGTGGAGATTTCCTTTACGTAAAAGAACTACTTGTGTAAATCTGAATCTTTGTCTATAATAGCACTGACATTTTTAGGCAGTGGCTCAGATTTTGCTATAAATGACAAGTAGACTTTACTGTCATTCCTCTCATCACAGACAGGTGTAATGTTAGGAACAAAAAAAAAAAATAGTTCCACCAGAATCACAGCACTACACTGAATATGAAGCTGATAAGAAACAATGCAAATGTTAGACAAAAATATGCATAAATGCAAATAAAAGGCTGTACAATAAGCAATACTGAAACCTAAACCCTACAAAAAGAAAATGCGACTGCACAGTAGTACTGATGGTGTAAACACTGCTGATAGTCCTGAGTAGCAGAAAAACATGTAAACTGTGACTTGTGTGTGTTGATTTGGGAAAGTACACAAGCATCAAAGCCCACATTATTCACACACATGCAACTCTGAAAATCATTTCACTAAGTGACCGAACGTGGGTCCGTTATCTTTAGGAGGGAAAAGTAATCAGATCTGGGCCGACACGTACATGGCGAGTTAGGAACAAGCGCAGGGTCTTTCCTGTCCAGTACTTTTGCTACAGGATAGACTGGTTGTTTTCTGGGCAGGACTTCAAAACTAAACCCACTATCCCATGTTACATACGGCGAAAGGGCAAACCCACCCACCCACACACAGCCTGTCCTTGAATGAAGGACTTAAGTGTGTGTCCTTAGCCCATAACTACATGACAAAAGGAGAGTAAAAGGCAGTGAAGCATGCTGCTTTTCCACATGCCTTATTTAAACACTCAGTGCTGGGTGCCACTATTATCCCACCACCACACATGAACACATTTCACACAAACACACACAGCACAGTACAGAAACGATACACTAACGCTAGGCACTGAACAAATAACAGTTACATTAAAAACCACGTGACTAGGGCGGCTTGGGTAGATGAGGGCTCGCGCTTAGGTTGAGTTCGTTGTGGGCGCGTGGGCCATTCCGGGAGACTGCTGCTAGCTTATACCGGCTACAGCCAGTTCGTTAGCGTTACAAAGCCAGCACAATTTCAAAACAAAGCGCAAACCATGGCCAAATAAACACGAGTCATTAATGTCCCACCACACGCGTTAACGACAGCTAAACGAAACCACACAGTGTAAGGTAATTCTCAGGAAATTCATTTCGCCACATTGTTCAGTTAGCTGTTAGCCAGCTACTACATTTTTTTCCGCACTCTGACTGACGTGTAGTACAACTTCCAGTCACGCGGACCGCCGGCTATTCTAATAAATTACATGTAGCAGGGCTAGCCACAACGCTGATATGGCACATGTACAAGCTGAAATTAGCCACAGAAGTAAATTAAATTCCCGACTTGCTCCTCATTTGCCGGTTCCTGTACCGTTAACGTTAACGCTGCTGCTACTCCTCCCAAGGCCCCGGCTAATCAGCTAGCATTTAGCGGGCTAGTTAGCAAATCAGTAGTCCAGCTAAACAGCAAGCACTAGCTGCTAGCACTGAGAAAAGTCCAACAGATTTGTTTAGACACTCCAGGTCCTATTTGAAGGCATTCACATACCCTCTAGCAGCCTCCAAACTCTTGATGAGCTTCTTAATTTTCCAGATTTCCACGTTTCTGTCGGCTGCGCTCGGATCGTCCGCCATCTTCCCTGCTCTCTAATCGCTTCGGCACCTGGAAAAAAGGAGCAAAAAGGACGCGGTGTTAAACCTTACACTGTATTTCATGTCACACTAGCCACAAGGAAACTTTTTTAAACCTACATTTTCCTGTAGTGTGTAAAAACGAATTGAGGCACAGCGGCTGAGCTGCTGATTTTTCAGCCGCGTAGCTTTACCGCTACTTCAGTGAGGCTCACCTGACGCAGCGAGCGGCACTGAGCTTTAAAAAGACCGCAAATCTTTTCTGGTCGTTTTTCTTTCATGTACAGGAATCACAAAGTGCAAATTATGAACCATGTGCCACCAGTTAAGCGTTGTTCCGTGGGAAAGTGCGCGGCAAATCTAGGCCTCCGTTTCTTCCCACCCAAATCCACGACTTTATCTCGTTGCCCTTAGAAACACGAAACCATTCCGCTTTTTTTTAAAACACTCTAATTCATTATATCGTTAATCAACCCCTGTACCTGGATCAGTCTCCGCCGTCTCCTCTCGCGCGCGCGCTCTCTCACTCTCACTCACTCTCGCGCTCTCTCTCGGTCTTTTCTCCGCTCGGTCGGGTGTTTCGGTTGTTAGTTGGCTGCGTGACGTCGCCTCTCCCCGCCGGTTCCGTCTCTCCTCACCGACGGCGCGTGGTGCAAAAGGCGACTCACATGTAGGAGGAGGGGATTACTCTCTACTCTCTTCCACTTCCTGGTTACGCGCGTAGAAACCATGGCTGAATTCCATATGCTTCTGTTCTCCCTACGTAGGCGCACTACAAAGAAGGTCTTCTATACCCTATCTAGAGCACTACGAATATTTTAGAGAGTCATTTTGGATTAATCCCATCGCTGGACGTTGTGAGGTAGCAAAATGGGATTGGTTGAAGAGCGTGTCAGTGACAGCGGAAGTACGAAAAACCGAGAGTGGCGGGATAACTGTGAAAAGTAGTCGACTACTTTGTCAGGCATGTAAAATACAAGTATTTTGTTTATATAAATATAAAGCTTTTAACTTTTTTTGTTTGTTTGTTTTTATCATATTATCATTGAACATCCCATTCCAAATCCACAGGCATTATAATATTTAGTTCATTATTATTTTTGCTGTTATAATAACCTCCACTCTTCTAGGAAGGCTTTCCACTAGAGTTTGGAGCGTGGCTGTGGGGATTTGTTCATTCAGCCACAAGAGCATTAGTGAGATAAGGCACTGATGTCAGTTGAGGAGGTCTGGGGTTCAGTCGGTGTTACAATTCATCAGAAAGGTGTTCAGTGGCGTTGAGGTCTGGGCTCTGTGCAGGACGCTCAAGTTCTTCCACTCCAAACTTAGCAAACCATGTGTATATGGAGAGTGCTTTGTGCACAGGGGCATTGTCATGCTGGAACAGGTTTGTGCCTCTTAGTTCCAGCAAAGGGAAATCTTAAAGCTACAGCATACAAAGGCATCCTATATAATTGGGGCTTCCATCTTTGTGGCAACAGTTTGAGGAACAACATATGGGTGTGATAGTCAGGTGTCTGCATAATTTTGGCCATATAGTAAGTATGAAAGAAAAAAAAGTAAAACCCTAAACCATCAGTTTCTGTTCTCTGTGGTTAAACCAGTTTTTTAAAGATTATTACTTGTCACACTGTGCGAGATGATACCAAAGAATATAACCTAACGTGTTCTCCATGACATATTTGTCAGAGGATGAAGTTCGTCTAATTATGACTTATGATTAAAGAAAATTACTATGCTCTGCTTACGGCATCAATCAGAGTGATGTGGCCTCATAGAGAAGATGAGATTGCATAAACAGAAACATTCTTCAAAGTGAGCTTGAGGTAATAAGATTTTTTCTGTTCATTAGTATGTTTCATTTACTTGCAACATCAAAAACATGAAAGCCATCTTGAGACAGTGATTGAAAGATCCCAGGATGAACCACTGTTGGACCATTAAAAAAATCTTAAGTCTCAATTGCTTGACATGTTACTTTCAGTTTGTTGCTTTGGATAAAAGCATCTGTCAAATAAGTGTAAACAGAGTAGCGACAGTAGTTTTTAGATTTTATGAAGTTCATTTTTTCCAGTCCTTCCTTGGGATAATGTACAGAAGGACTACATTGTTCCCAGTTTTATGATTTGTCATTCACCTACTGCCTTCATAGCAGTCAGTGGTGCATATATCTCAACAGGATCTGATTTTGTGACTCGTTATTTATTCATTATAAGAAGGATTCTCAACTCCAGTCCTGGCTACTCAGCACCCTGCACAAATGTCTGGTTTTCCTAACTGCAGCACACCCGAGACAACTCCATTAGCTAATCAGCATTAGCTGGATCAGGTGTGTTGAGAGTAAGGAAAATTTGGAGTTGATACCCCTAGCAGTGTAACTTCCTTTAGTCCCCAGTTTCCCAACCAAGCCACCATTTCCCCGGAGTCTGCATTTTTGTTCTGTTCCAATTTCCAGAACACCTGAGCCAACTAATGAAGGTTGCATTATCTACCTCTCACTTGGAGACTATCTGTTAGGTCTCTGAGGAATTCTCTGATCCAGTGGATGAGCTTCCTGCTCATTATTTCCAATGTCACTATGAGGTAGCTGACAGAATGAGTTATTTGAATAGGAATATAGTAGTGTATAAAATAGGAGTCTGCCAGAGTCTAGTCAATTTAAGGGGCACACTGCAGCCAAATTTTGGCCATTCAGCTCCCACAATCCTCCGTCAGATGCTGAAGTGTTGTGTTGTTATATAATGTTGGCAAATCCAGTCTATTAATTCCTTTTACTTCTTTCCTTCCATGTGTCATGTCTTACAGAGGTCAAATAAACTCAACAAATAAGGCATAATTACAAAAACAGTATGCTGATAAATAAGAGGGTTTAAAACTAAGGCTAGTTTGCATCTATGGCTATCATGCAATTATCTGAGCAGCCAATCATCTGATAGCAGTGTAATGCATAAAATCATGCAGATACAGGTCAACATATTCAGTTAACACATACTGTTCAGCTCAAATTTGACCCATTTTGACATTCAGAGGCATTAAAACCACCCTAAACACACATTTATTTATTTTATATATAATTTTTTTTTTTTTGAAAGAAATTTGGTGACTTTTGTATAAGCTATTGTGCAGTGGAGGGAAAATCTTGAAGAAGTGAAAAAGTAAAATTATGCCTGGGCATATATCTATGTTGTTTGGACAGGAAAGTGTGGCTACAGTCAAGGGGGGCCTTGACACTGACATGAGATCCAAAAACATTCCCATGGGAAAACAGGCACTTTCAGGGCCTACTATATCGCACTTGATACTAAAGTGGTGGGAGGATGAGGAGATACAATTTCTGTCCAAAAAGACCACAAAACAAGCATAACATGCAGCAAGTGTAGAAAATACATTTGCAAAGGTCATACTTTCAAACTTTTAAGTTACTGTGATATTATCAAAGAGCGATGTTGTTAGTTGGTGGGGTAGAGAGGGAGTCAAGATAGTATTCATCATATATTTTTTTAATTCAAGTTCTGAAATGTTTATGACATTTACCAATTTATTAAAATTATATTTTAATTACATTATACATTATACTTGTTATTCAAGCCCATGGTATTTGACATACAGTAATGGGTGTTTTTGACAGTAACAAAAAGACAATAAACAAGTGATGTAAAATATACATTTTATAGTTCCACTGACTTCAAAAATATTTTTGCATTATATACCCATTTATTATTGAGTTTTACAGGTGCTCCTGAATAAGAAAAAAAATGAAGTTAATTTGGCATATGGACTAATCTTGAGGCAGTGTTTGGGCCAGGTCAAAAAATGACCTGTTCCATACTGTTAAAGGTCAGAATATGAACAGTATATAAGGGTTTACATAAAACATCAGAATGGGAAAAAAATATCTCGGTGACTGACCGTAGCAGAGATGTTGGTGCCAGATATGCTAGTTTGAGTTTTTCAGAAACTGAGATTTACACAGAATGGTTTGAAAAACAAAATACATTTAAAAAAATGTAGTTCTGCAGGCGGAAATGCCTTGTTGATGAGAAAGGTCAGAAAAGAATGGCCTGACTGGTTCAAGCTGACAGGAAGGCTATGGTAACTCAAATAAGCGCTCTTTACAACTGTGGTGAGCAGAAAAGCATCTCAGAACACACAACACTTTGAATCTTGAGGCGGATGGGCTACAACAGCAGAAGACCACATCGGGTTCCACTCCTGTCAGCCAAGAACAGGAATCTGAGGCTACAGTGAGGCTACACAACTCCGCAGCCTGTCTGAGTATTGTTGCTGACCACAATTTACTCATCTGATAATGGCTAATTCCAGCATGTTCTTTTTCAACTTTCAGTGAATAAATGGCTTAAGTAACTGGTCAAGGGTGTGTTCTTATGGAGCTTGTGTGGCCACTGTATAGGACCAGGCTCCATCACTGGGCTTGAAAGTTTTCCCAGATTTTCCCAGATGTCACAGATATTTTGATAAATTACCCTAAAGGAGGCAGATTCATGAACCCAGTGATGTGTCGATGCAGGCTTTTGTTTCTCAGTGCAGCATTAAAATCATTGTTATCTACAATAAATTCTCCCATATCAGTTATACATAGCGATATGTCACAAATAGTGTTAAACGCTGTGAAAACATTTTTACCTCTGTGGTTTATTTCATGAATGATGCAATGACCAGTTTCTATGTGTTCCAGATGTCTGACTATTTTTTATTATTAACTTGATATTGACTAAATATTTTGACATTAGCATAGCTGGCCTACTGTGTACATCAGCAACCACATCTGTATCTTTCGATAAACAAACTTTTGTTTGATTTAATGATGGATAGCACTGAAATTTTCCATCTGTGTTTCCTGTTTTATGTTCCAGTAAAATAGAAGGAGAAAGATATCCATAATTTAATTTCTTAAATCCAAGCTCAAGTTAAATAAATATAATTTTATTATAGCAGAGACTTTGTTTTAATTAGAAGACTCTTTTAGGGTCCCAATAATTTGACATTAACATTTAGATACTCAACTGAATGAAATGAGAATTATATTAAAGTAAAGAAGTAAATTGTTGTTGTTCCTCTTTCGGCCGCGACCGTTAGAGGTCGCACAGTGGATCATTGGTCCGCGTATTTGATTTAGCACAGTTTTTACGCCGGATGCCCTTCATGACGCAGCCCTCCCCAGTCTTTTCCGGGGTTGGGGGCGGCACTGCGAGCGCGCTGTTGTGCGTTGTTGGTGAAGGCGCTGTGGCTTAACCGCTAGTCCTCCAGGGCCCCTAGAAGTAAATTATAATTAGTTATTTAAAAACATATATAGCATAGTTTCGACGTTTATTTTGTTACAACCCAAGACCACCAATAGCTATTTGTTTAAGAGTTGGCAGCTGACACAGGAACACCTTAATCTGGTTTTACCTGTAACGCCAGTAAACTATCACGTGATAAGTCATGACGTCAAAGGTTTCATAGAAGGTGTTTCAAGCGTTTCAACAAACACTGTAGAGAGAAAGCTTGGATTTACACGCAGCTAAACACAGAGGCTTTAAATCACAGCAGAGCTCTCTTTCTGAAAACATGAGGTAAGACCTCTTTGTTTTTTTTTTGGAACTTTGACATTAACAATATATCAGTAACAGGGGTGGTAAAAGTATTCAAATTATTTACTTAAATTCATTACTACAGGGTGTCCCAAAAGTTTCCATACACAGGGGAAATTAACACTTTTTGGCAAAATGTAACTTTATTTACAAAAAATCCTCTACATGATTGCCATTTCTTTGTAAACACACACGGAGTCATTTCTCCCACGCATGAACTCATGTTAACACATCTGGTGTTATGCATATGACCTTGCGACAGCTTCCTGTTCCAGCCATGAGAATGACTTCAATACATTCTTCTTTTGTCAAAGGCATCAAAGGCATTCTGAAAGGCTATCTGGAAAAAAACAAACAAACAAAAAATTTCCCTCATGTGTGGAGACCTTTGGGACCCCCTGTAGTTACAGGCTGTGTGTATCTTGCAAATCTTTATTTTTTTCTTTTAAGCAGAAATATAAGGAATAAAACATGAGAGGGCATGCTGTTATAGGAAAGGTTTCCAATAACCCCAAGTTATAGAATTTCCTCACGATGAATTTTAATTACACAACTTGACATGTCATTGCTTCCTTCCATTAAAGCACCGCCAGTAATAGTCCAGTAAACTCAGTATTACCTCCAAATTACCTCCTTGAAACTTTATAAAGTCATTCTAACAGCAAAGTCACAGTAATGGAGGCAATAGGGATTAGTTAAAGACAAGAAAAGCTCTTAATAATAGGCAGTCCCTGTTTAAAACAAATGCATGGTTAGCTTATACTTTACAATTTAAGCATGTATAATTTATCAGAGTATGCACTATATTTTCAAAGCATTTAAACTGTTATTATCCAAATACCTTTGGAGCTAACATCGTGCAATATTTCTTCTGATTATCTACTTTATGTTCGTGTACTTTAATGATAAGATAAGATAAGATAAGATAAGATAAACTTTATTGATCCCACAGTGGGGAAATGCACTTATCACAGCAGCTCACAGACAGTTAAAGTGCAGGAAGGAAGAAAGAAAAGTTAAAACTATAACTATATATGCACCCTTAGGAATAATAAAAGAAATAAAATTATATAAAATTTATAAAAATATTGCACAGATGAATATCACAGTAATGCAGTGTTGTAAGAAATAAAATTATATAAAATTATAAAATATTGCACATTTGAAAGTTACAGTAATGCGGTGTTGTAAAGTCTGACAGCCACTGGTATGAATGACCTGTGGTAGCGCTCCTTCATACACTGGGGCTGTAGCAGTCTGCTGCTGAAAGAGCTACACAGGGTCTCCACAGTCCCATACAGGGGGTGAGAGGTGTTGTTCATAATCGATGTCAGCTTGGCTAACATCCTCCTCTCACCCACCACCTCCACAGAGTCCAGTGGGCAGCCCAGGACAGAGCTGGCTCTCCTAACCAGCTTGTTCAGTCTCTTCCTGTCCCGCTCTGCACTGCCTCCCACCCAGCAGACTACAGCGTACAGAATTGCGGAGGCCACCACAGTATCGTAAAATGTCCTTAATAATGTCCTGCACACTCCAAAGGACCCTAGCCTCCTCAGCAGGTGGAGGCGACTCTGGCCCTTCTTGTACAGAGTATCAGTGTTATCCAGCCAGTCCAGTCTATAGTTTAGGTGGACACCTAGGTACTTGAACCTATCCACCAACTCAATGTCCAAGCCCTGGATGGTCACTGGTATGTGGTGCTGTGTTCTCACTCTCCGGAAGTCAATCACCATCTCCTTTGTCTTACTGGTGTTCAAGTGCAAGTGGTTACACTCACACCAGTCAACAAAGTCCTTTATGATGTCCCTGTATTCCTGTTCATTCCCATCAGATACACATCCAACAATGGCTGTATCATCTGAGAACCTTTGGAGATGGCAGGTGTTGGTGTTATAACTGAAGTCCGAGGTGTACAGTGTGAAAAGGAACGGAGAGAGCACCGTGCCCTGTGGAGACCCGGTGTTGCAGACTACCACCTCAGACACACAGTCACGCCTTACATACTGTGGTCTGTTGGTTAGGTAGTCAATTGTCAGGTGATCATCCACCCCCGACCGCTCCAGTTTCCCACGCAGCAGTGCTGGCTGTATCGTGTTGAAAGCACTGGAGAAGTCAAAGAATATTACTCTCACAGTGCTCCCGGTGGTCTCCAGGTGAGTCAGTGCCCGGTGCAGCAGGTAGATCACTGCGTCGTCCACACCGATGCCAGGCCGATTTGCAAACTGCAGTGGGTCGAGCACTGTGCTCACTAAGGAACGGAGGTGACAGAGGATGATCCTCTCCATGGTCTTCATCAGGTGGGAGGTTAAGACAACAGGTCTGAAGTGGTTCAGCTCCCTGGGGTATGCAGTCTTTGGTACTGGAACCACACAGGAAGTTTTCCACAGGACTGGGACCTTCTCCAGGCTGAGGCTCAGATTAAACATGTACCTGACCACTCCACATAGCTGGTCCGCACAGTCCCTGAGCAGTCTGGGGCTGATTCCATCTGGCCCTGCAGCCTTCCTTGCCTTTATCTTCCTTAGTTTACACCTCACCTGATTCGTCGTTAAGGAGAGGGGGGTGAGGGAAGACTGAGATGAGTGTACAGGGGTTAAAGGTTGTGAAAGACTAGGGGGGGCAGTGAGGGGAAGTGTAGTTAGGTGTAAGTGAGGTGGAGGTGAAGACAGTCCGGAGGGGGTTTGGTTGCTGGTCTGGAGTAGGGTGGAGAGGGAGAGCGCTGGGTGGAAGAGGAAGTGGGAACAGAGTCAAATCTGTTAAAAAACAGATTCAACTCATTTGCCCAGAGCTGATCACCATTTACTGATCCTCTCCCGCCACACTGACCATGCCCTGAGATGTTTTTCAGTCCTCTCCACACATCACGGACATTGTTTTGCGTTAACCGCTCCTCCAGTTTCCTCCTGTAGCTGTCCTTACACCGTCTCATCCTGTCTCATCCAAAGTGTGCTATTCACTGTATGAGGAAATCACATGCAGTTAGCAGCCTTAGCTGACTGTTTTTAATGTTGTGTTTGTTAAAATGGCTTCTTACTTAACATAATGTTTACAAGTAGATACAGAAGGCAGGTTTAAAAAAAAAAATTCTACATCATTTTGATGAAATATATTTATCGTTTCTTAAAGTTGATGTGTTGAAGTATATTATAGGCAGACAAAAACATGTTTGCTTTGTTTGTTGGCCAGAATTCAGCCAATGTGATGTCCATTGGATTTTCGCCAGCCACCACAGGTATCATAATATTTCCTCTGAGTGATTAAGGACAATATTATCTGACACACACCCATTCAGCTGTAGGTCCTGCTACCATCTATAGCATTTAATTTGCCTATACACACTAATCATGACGACTTGGTCTGTTAATTACGCAATTACGTTCCCTCACGACGTGATATATTTGCGTAATTAACAGACCAAGTCGTCATGATTAGTGTGTATAGGCAAATTAAATGCTATAGATGGTAGCAGGACCTACAGCTGAATGGGTGTGTGTCAGATAATATTGTCCTTAATCACTTATCGCTTATTTTTTTTTAAACCTGCCTTCTGTATCTACTTGTAAACATTATGTTAAGTAAGAAGCCATTTTAACAAACACAACATTAAAAACAGTCAGCTAAGGCTGCTAACTGCATGTGATTTCCTCATACAGTGAATAGCACACTTTGATCAAGTTGTTGGATAGCTACGTGCTATAAACAGACATAAGCCTGATCAATTCCTTTTCTCAAAAGATACCGGCTATCAAAATGTCTGTGATGCTGCGGCGCCACAGTTGGAATGAAATTGTTACGTAATTTTCTCCCTTTTCACTTTTGGGGTAGTCACATTTTTAAAAGTTATAACTTTTACTTGTGGTTGAGATACATGCAAAAGAGAAATATATTTCAGTTCAGAAAAGTGTGTCATTTTCAGAGCTATCCAGTGAGGGCTAATAAATATTCTAACACTTTGATTTTTGATATTTAATATACATCCAGTGCATATATACAATTCAAATTTACACACATAATGTCTGCTGACTTTATATTTATAAATATTAACAAAAAAAAGGTTTATCTTTGTTTATGCTCATGACTACATACTTTTTCTTTACAAGGTCAGAGGACATCCATATACATTTGAAGTGGATATATGCACTGGAATTATATTAAATAACAAAAACAAAAGTGTCTGAATACTTATTTTCCCTCACTGTATGTAATGGGCTACAAAATGTCAGAACTTGACCATGTGAAGTGTTTTCCCAGGCCGCCCACATATAATAATTCACAGTAATACTCTGTAGAACTCTGCAGTACAGCTCACATAGAGATTTGGTCTAATCTCTCTCTCTCTCTCTCTCTCTCTCTCTCTCTCTCTCTGTTCTCACAGTATTGTTCAAAACATTATGTTATGGCTGAACCTTCACTATGTGAACACATCACCTGCAGACCAGTAAGTGACCTCAGGTTTCAATAAAATATATTCAGTATGTTCATCATACCCTGTTGATGCATCTATAAATTACAAGCATTACATGCACTCACTGGCCACTTTATTAGGAGCACTTGTACACCTGCACATTCATGCAATTATCCAGTAAGCCAGTCATGTGGCTGCAGGACAATGCATAAAATAGTGCCGATGCAGTTCAAAAGCTTCAGTTAATTTTCACATCAAATGTCAGAATGAGGAAAAAATGTGATCACAGTGACTTTACCATGGTATGGATGTTGGTGACAGACAGGCTGATTTGAGTATTTCAGAAACTTTTGTTCTCCTGGTATGTTTATGCACAATGGTCTGTAGAGTTTACACAGAATGGTGTGAAATACAAAAAACATCCAGTGGTATCCGGAAGTTCTGCAGGCGGAAATGCATTGTTGATGAGAGAGGTCAGAGGGGATGGCCAGACTGGTCTGAGAGTACGGGAATGCTACAGTAACTCAAATAACCACTCTTTACAACTGTGTTGAGCAGAAAAGCATATCGGAATGCACAACATGTTGAACTTGAGGCATATTGGCAGCCAAGAACAGAAATCTGAGACTTCAATAGGAACAGAAACTGAATCATTGAAGATTGGGGAAAAAGTCACCTGGTCTGAAGAATCTTGATTTTTGCTGTGACACTGTAGGGACAGAATTTGACATTATCAGCATGAATCCATGGACCAACCTGCACTATGTCAACAGTTCAGGCTGCTGCTGGTGGTGTAATGGTGTGGGCAAAGTTTTCTTGGCACACATTGGGCATTGTTAATACCAATTGGGCATTGAATACTACAGCCTATCTGAGCATTGTTACTGACCATGTGTATCCTTTTATGGACACAATTTACCAGTCTTATATTGGCTACATCCTGAATGACATTGCGCCATGTTACAAAGCTCAAGTTATCTCAAACTGCATTGTGGTAGGCCGGGGGATTCCCAGTATGAATGTACAGGTGAAACGTCAGTAGCAGTTATGTGATGCAATCATGTCAACACATAATCTTAAAGAATCTCAAAGGAATGTTTCCAACAGCTTGTGAAATCCACGCCATGAAGAATTCATGCTGGTGTCTGTCTATTACAAATATATGAAGTACATAAACAAGTACATAATTTAACAAATTTCATATTCAGTATCAATGTGAATATGAATTGTGAATATCAGATATTTGAACTTTGTAACTTCCTATTCGTTTTCCCAATATGAAAGAGAAAATGATGGCAATAGGTGATATGAATAATTGTTCATGGTGACATCCATTAATTTGAGAGACAAATGAAGCAGAATTATAATCCAAGCATCCTGAGCAAATGAGGCTTAAGAGACTTGCTGAAGTGTTTAACCGTTGCACTGTGGCAGTGTGGGGATTTGAACTCCCAGGGCTACCAAAGGTCCTTGGAAGAGACACTAACTGTCATGTTCTATATACATGAGTCCATAAATGCCCATGATTGCCCAGTGTCACTCTTTTCAACAGAGGAGAGAGTAATGACATGATTTCCACCCATAGAGAAGGGCCAGTTTATTCTCTTTTGGCCATGGATGTGGTTTAATATGGATTCTCCTGCTAATTATTTGATTATGAGTTGACTGAAGGCTAAGCATATGTCAGATAGCTAATCTTCATTTGAATGACAGTTCATGGGTGAATTATACATGAACTTCAAGAGCCTATGCACTCAAACCATACATAAATTGAAAAATAAAAAAGCTAATTTCCTTCAGCTTCTGACTAATACAAGTAGACCTAGCCTTGATATGTAAATTTGTTGACATAAACAAATGTTTATGTCAACCCTGGTGTTCTAAGATGGGAGTTCAACCATTTGTCTAAAAACCATTAAAAGCCTTCTGCATGGCTGTTTTTGCTTGTTAATAGGTGAATTATGCTACATATGCTAAATGTATATTTTATTATACATGGAGGTTCCATCTAACATGATTAAGAGTTCTTTGGTCTTTCCTCCTGGTGAAAACCTTAAAGGTTAAATGTAGAACTCTACAACAGATGGTTTCTTGTTCAGAAAAGTTGACATCGTTTAGAAACCTAGAATCAAATACTTCTGGTTGTAGAGTGCTGTTATACTAAGATAAGCACAGCTGTGTGACGCAGGTAATCACACCCTTGTGTGCAAGATTGTGAGTGTGATATTGCGATATGCAGCACACAGACTGAATAACAGTCTGTAGTAGTTGTAGTAATGGCTTCAATTTAACACACCATTGTGAGAATTGGATTTTTGATGTTGCTAACACAGACAAGTGAAGTGATACAAACAGAGAAATGTACCAGTGCTGTTATCAAATATCAGCATTATTGGAATGCCCCTTGTCCAATCAAAATAGTGGTCTTGTAGGCTATTTCTATCTCTCACAATAAATAACAGACACATAATCTGTCTATATCTGTCCAAATACTATTGGCATCCTTTAATGGAGTGCATATGTGTAAAATATCTGAAATTTCTGAAGTAAGGAATAAAACATGAAGAGTGTGCTGTTATAGTAAAATAATCAACAACAGGGTGGTGTGATGCTGTTACCACCCTGAAGTGGATTCTTTTTCTACAGTAACATCTATTATATACAGTATATTTCTATAACATGTTTTATGCCTCTTATAGCACAGCAATTTGTCAACTAACAAATATTTGTTTATTAAAGAACAGCATTCTGTATGTTTTGTCCATTTATAGTTACATTTAAGGTTGTGGAATGTCTGTGAAACAGGTTTGTTCCTGCTATCACTTATGTTATAGCAGGTATAAACAGTCATCCCTTCACCAGCTTCTCGTTTTTCTTGTCTTTCTTGAGACAAACATGCAGCTTGTCTTGTTACTGAGAAACCACAAAGCCCTCTGTCCTGAAGATTTCCTGTATCAGAAAAAATTACAAGTTTACCTCATTGGACACTGGAGACTCCTTCCAAAAATGCTAAATAAATGTTCCATCACAGAAAACCTCACCATATCAACAACTGCACACCTTTTAAAATCTGTATATGTGGAGCTTTCGCATTACAATACAGTTTAGAATGAGTGCATTAATATAAATCTGTTTATCTTGCAGCTGGAGGTTCTGTCAGAGCTGCTCTTATAGAAAATTAATCAAAACCTTCTGACCAATCAGAATAGAGAATTCAACAACATGGTATAAATGCTTTTATACAATAGAAATATCTTATTTGACAAAACTCCATTTGTTAAATGAATGCAGAAGTGACAAAACAATTAATTATCATTTTGGCCCAAATTATTAATATTATTCAGTAAGGATTTAAATAAACACCAGGCTGTATTCGAGTTCAGATTAAGGAGAGTATATTTGGAAATGTTCCTTTCCATTTATTTCAGTCATTTTTCTCACAGGATTATGGCTGAACATTAGTTTATGGTTGTAACGTAACTTTGCTGTTGTTTTGTAACAGGTACAACTGTGGGGCTTCACTTTACCTATCAGCAATCTCAATCAGTCAGTGCCAGTGGTACTTAAGAAAAAAGTCCATGGAAAAGGTCATAGAATTCAAAGATGTTCCTGTATGCAATAGGTAAGACAAATGTGGATAGGCACGTGGAATTATTTTGCATGAATCTGGTTGAGATTGTGTCAGTTAAGCAGTCAGTAAAAATCTTAGCTTATAAATCATTATTTTATTTTATATTTGCTTTTCAAGATCTCAATTTCACTTTCTGGCCATATAATGATTATGTCGCTGTGTTTCAGCACTCCAGAGTGCACCAACAAAGACATCTGCTGAGGACAGAGACCAAAGATGAGGATCAATACAATAGCAAGATCATACAAAAGATGATGATGATGATGATGATGATGATGGCACTGCTGCTAAAGAACCAGGACACACCTAAAACTTGTCATTATGTTTATTACCATTTAAATGAATTGCATCAATCAATCTGGTGCATATTTATTACGTTATTCGGGTCAGGGACTATGATGGTGAATGTTCATACCTTTCTGGTCATACCAGAAATGAATGAAAGATATTTTTAAAACAATCATATTGTATGCTGTAAAGCTGTATCAGTGTTCAAATTATTAGGCCTTTGTTTTTTATACTTCCTGTAATGGATTAATTATTGTAAGTACATTTTTAATATGTATTTATTATTTCTGCATCTCTGTATTTCTCCAATTTCTGTTTTATCTGAATGGCTTACTATCTACACCTACTATGGTATTGCTGTGGAGAGGTTTTACATGTTGATATCTGGAATTTCACTACATGATTTATTTTACCTGCATGTCTGCACTCTATGTACAAATAATAATTGCAAATAAATAAATTAAAAAAAAAAGATTTCAAGCAGTGTCTCATCCCACCATGAGATGGCAGCATTGCCACACTGTGAAGTTGTTTTGTTGCCTTTGAGGGGTAAATTAAAGTGCGATTTCATTATCTTTCATGATAGCAAACAAATGATGGAACAGTGTCAGCCCATGCTTTCCACACTCATCCAAATCTGACTGCCAGTATACAGTAAATCTGATTAGCTGATTAGCTAAAATTAATTATGTTAGAGCAGGGAAATCATTAAGTGTATTGGACTCTGACTCTTCAGAACCAGAGTTTAACAAATTTGAATTCTTATTGTCAGGCCAAATTTGAACCACATAACATTTGCCATTGCTATAACTGAAATAAGAAAATGACTCCTAGCTGAATATATCAGGGTCCTAGGAGTTCAGTGAAACAGTTCAGTTTCTCTCCTGCTCTAACTTCATTCAGCTTATAAAACAAATTATAAAACCTACAAAAACTTTTTACTGTAAAAAAAAAAAAGGTTTTATTGTAATGCAATTTTAATAGGCTACTGGAAATCTTATGTACATAAAGCCTGTTAACGGAGCAGTTTTCTAATTTTCCTCAGCTGCTTCAAGGTAACTTGCAATTGCAGTTAAATCACTGACAAGCCTTCCTCCTCCTCCTCCCCCACAGAAGATCCCCCACCCCTGTGGTGAAACTATGTATGTCTCATAGGTTGCCTAAGGAAAATGGCAGAACTGAGCATTATGTTCTAGCTGCATCCTGAGAGTTTGAGTTTTCCTTATATTAAAAGGAGCAACCTCATACAAATAAGGCAGCTCTATCAAAGAACTGTTGTTCCACTGAGACAGTAGCTTTTCAAGATACAATCCAAATGTCTCAGGCTTGCATTGTAACAATTTGTACTGGTATTAAATCTTACAAAGGTTAGGGTTAGAGGCTGGCTCAGAGTGTGCACCTTTTCTTATGACCTGATTTGTATGAAGCTGAGCAAAAGCCAAGCAGATTGCTCTTTATTGTTTGAATATACCAATTCTTTATGAACTCTGCTTCAGCAAATAATAGAGAAATGATGGTATGTCAGAAAAGCCAGGAAAAAAATGGGATAAAATAAAGAGGGCAGGACAGCGGCACAGCTGGTAGCTTTGTAGCCTAATGACTCTACAGGGACCAGTTTGATCCTGTGCTTGGGTTACAGTCTGTATGGAGTTTTCCCCATTCCCATGTAGGTTTCCTCTGGGTTCTCCAGGTTCCTTCCACCTCCCAAAAACATGGCATTGGTAACTCCAAACTGCCTCTAGGTGTAAAAGTGTGTGCATTATATTGTATTAAATCTATAAAGGTAAATTATATTTACCTTTATAGATTATATAGATTATATATACAGTATATCTTAGTTTGGATGTTTATTTTGTACAAGACTAACAATGGCTATTTGTTAAGCAGTTGGCAACTGACAAAGGAACACCTCGGTCAGGTTTTACTTGTACAATGAGAGGTGACATCAGAGTTAGGGTTAGGGTTGGCTATACACATAGAGCCATTAAGTCACAGCAGAACCCTCTTCCTGAAAACATGAGGTTAGATTTTTTTTTGTGTGTGTAATTTTCATGTTTCATGTAATTTTCAACAATATATCGGTAACAGGGGTGCTGAAAGTATCCACATTCTTACTCAAATTCATTATTAGTTACAGGTTGTGTGTATCTTGCAAATCATCATTATTATTATTTTATAAACAGAAATGTACATAAAGAATAAAACTTTACAGGGCATGCTGTTATAGGAAAGGTTTCCAATAACCCCAAGTTACAACAAATGCATGGATAGGTTGTACTTTATAATTTATATAAATCTGAAATAAGCATGTATAATTTACATCAGAGTATGCACTATATCTTCCAAGCAATTAAACTGTTAGTATCCAAATACTTTTGGAGCTCATATCATGCGATATTTCTTCTAATTATCTACTTTATGTTCATGTACTTTAATGACGTGATATATTTGCGTAATTAACAGACCAAGTCGTCATGATTAGTGTTTATAGGCAGATTAAATGCTATAGATGGGAGGAGGACCTACAGTTGAATGGGTGTGTGTCAGATAATATTGTCCTTAATCACTCAGAGGAAATATTATGATACCTGTGGTGCCTGGTGAAAATCCAATGGAAGTCACATTAGCTGAATTCTGGGCAACAAACAGAGTAAACGTGTTTTTGTCTGCCTATAATATACTTTGACACATCAACTTTAAAAAACCATAAATATATTTAATCAAAATGATGTAGAATGATGTAGAAAAAAAAATATATATATATATATATATATATATATATATATATATATATATATATATATATATATGATGTATGTACATGAGTGTATTGAATAAGAAAATCAAAAGTGTCTGAACACTTATTTTCCCTTACTGTATATAAGAGACTACAAAATGTCAGAACCTGACCATATGAAGAGTTTTCCCAGGTCACCCACATATAATGATTCACAGTAATCATCATGCGGCAGAAGCACAATGCATAAAATCTTGCAGATACAAGTCAAAAGCTTCAGTTAATTTACAAATAAAATGTCAGAATTGGGCAAATAATGTGATATCAGTGGCTTTGGCCATGGCATTTCACAAGTCACTGATCTCTTGCTATATTCACACACAACAGTCTCTAGAGTTCACACAGAACTGTGCAAAAAACAAAAACATCCAGTGAGCAGAAGTTCTGCAGGGGGTAACACAAATAGCCACTCTTTACAACCGTGGTGAGCAGAAAGGCATCTCAGAATGCACAACACATTAAACCTTGAGGTGGATGGGCTACAGCAGCAGGAGACTACATCAGGTTCAACACTGTCAGCCAAGAACAGGAATCTGAGACTACAGTGGGGAAAAAAGTCATCTGGTCTGAAGAATCTTAATTTCTGCTGTGACATGCAGAATACAGGGTCAGAATTTGGGATCATCAGTATGAATCCATGGACCCAACCTCAATTCAATTCAACTCAATTCAATTTTATTTGTACAGCACATTTAACAGTGGACATTGTCACAAAGTAGCTTTACAGAAATAAATCCATTTAAGATATAAATTTTAAATGTATGAATTTATCCCTAATAAGCAAGCCAGAGGTGACGGTGGCAAGGAAAAACCAACTTGTCTTGTATCAACAGTTCAGGCTGCTTTTGGTGGTGTAATGGTGTGAGGAATGTTTTAACAACTCAACTCAAACTGACAATGAGTTCAGTGTGCTTCAGTGGCCTCCTCACTCACCGGAATCCAATAAAGCACTTTTGGATGTGGTAGAATGGGAGATTTGTGGTATGAATGTGCAGCTGACAAATCATCAGCAATTATGTGATGCAGTCATGTCAACTAGGACCAGAATCTCAAAGGAATATTTCCAACAGCTTGTGAAATCCATGCATGTAGTTGAGGTTGTTCTGAGAGCAAAGGGGAGTGTGTGTGTGTGTGTCATACCCAGTGTTAGTATGGTGTTCCTTATAAACTGTTGGTGAGTGTATTTAACGATATAAAGTATGTTAACAAGTAAATAATCTAACAAATTTTATATTCAGTATCAGTGGATTAGACATTTGAACTTTGTAACTTCCTATTCATTTTTCTAATATGAAAGAGAAAATGATAGCAATAGGTGATATGAATAATTGTCCATGGTGACAACCATTAATCTGAGAGACAAATGAAGCAGAATTATAATCCAAGCATCCTGAGCAAATGAGGCTTAAGAGACTTGCTGAAGTGTTTAACCGTTGCACTGTGGCAGTGCGGGGATTTGAACTCCCAGGGCTACCAAAGGTCCTTGGAAGAGATACTAACTGTCATGTTCTATATACATGAGTCCATAAATGCCCATGATTGGCCAGTGTCACTCTTTTCAACAGAGGAGAGAGTAATGAGAAAGATAATGTTCAAATTCTCCAAAAATGCACCAATGAGATCGCTTTTAACCTTTTAAATTAATTGTGCCAATCAATCCAGTGCACATTTATTACATAATTTGGGTCACAAATTATGATGATGAATGTTCATACAATTTTGATCATACCAGAAATTAATTAAAGATATGATTAAATCATATTGTATGCTGTAAAGCTGTATCAGCTTTCAAATAATTAGGCCTATGTTGAATTAGTGCTTGCATTGAGATACATTGTATTTCAAATGTTTATTTAATTTCATTAAATGCTGCTTATCCCGTTAGTCCTCTAAAAACTAGCCTCATTGTTATTTCTGTTCCCCTTTTACTGGAACAGCTTACTATCTACACTTACTATGTTATTGCTGAGGAGTGGTTTTACATGTTGATATCTGCAATTTCACTACATTGATTTATTTTATTTGCATGTCTACATTCATTATACTAAGATAATTGAATTGCTCCTTAATTAAAGAACAGGCTGTAACACTTTCATAAAAAAAAAAAATCAAGCAGTGTCTCATCCCACCATGAGATGGCAGCATTGCCACACTGTAGAGTTGAGTTCAGTCTCATCAAGAATTAAATCTGTTCTGCTACCTGCATTAGGTGAGTATATAGCACCTGCTGCCCTACCGATGGCTTACCTGTACTTTGAATCATGTTTTGTTCACTTAAAGGGCTACATCAAAGTACAATTTCTTTATCTGCAAATTCATGATAGTAAACAAGTAATAGAGTGGTGTTCACCCATCCAAATCTGACTGCCATTATACAGTAAATCTGATTAGCTGATAAATGAAATTAAATATATTAGAGCAGGGAAATCCCCAAGTGTATTGGACTCCGACTCTTCAGGACCAGAGATTAACAAATCTGAATTCGAAATTTGAACCACATAACATTTGCCACTGTTTTAACTGAAATAAGAACATGACTCCTAGCTGAATATATCAGGGTCCTAGGGGTTCAGTGAAACACAGTTCAGTTTCTCTCCTGCTCTAACTTCATTCAGCTTATAAAACAAATTATAAAACCTACAAAAAATTTTTATTGTAAAAAAAAAAGGTTTTATTGTAATGAAATTTTAATAGGCTACTGGAAATCTTATTTACATAAAGCCTGTTAACGGAGCAGTTTTCTAATTTTGCTCAGCTGCTTCAAGGTAACTTGCAATTGCAGTTAAATCACTGACAAGCCTTCCTCCTCCTCCTCCTCCCCCACAGAAGATCCCCCACCCCTGTGGTGAAACTATGTATGTCTCATAGGTTGCCTAAGGAAAATGGCAGAACTGAGCATTATGTTCTAGCTGCATCCTGAGAGTTTGAGTTTTCCTTATATTAAAAGGAGCAACCTCATACAAATAAGGCAGCTCTATCAAAGAACTGTTGTTCCACTGAGACAGTAGCTTTTCAAGATACAATCCAAAAGTCTTAGCCTTGCATTGTAACAATTTGTACTGGTATTAAATCTTACAAAGGTTAGGGTTAGAGGCTGGCTCAGAGTGTGCACCTTTTCTTATGACCTGATTTGTATGAAGCTGAACAAAATCCAAGCAGATTGCTCTTTATTGTTTGAATATACCAATTCTTTATGAACTCTGCTTCAGCAAATAATAGAGCAATGATGGTATGTCAGAAAAGCCAGGAAAAAAATGGGATAAAATAAAGAGGGCAGGACAGCGGCACAGCTGGTAGCTTTGTAGCCTCATGACTCTACAGGGACCAGTTTGATCCTGTGCTTGGGTTACCGTCTGTATGGAGTTTCTCAAGTTTTCCCCATTTCCATATAGGTTTCCTCTGGGTTCTCCAGGTTCCTCCCACCTCCCAAAAACATGGCATTGGTAACTCCAAACTGCCTCTAGGTGTAAAACTGTGTGTATGATGCCCTGAGATGGACCCATCCAGGGTGTATTCCTGCTTAGTGCCCAGAGATAAACTCCACCAAGATCCTGACCAGGATAAAGCAATTGCTCAAGATGAATGAAAGAATGAATTAAAACAGAGACCGATTGCATATTAAATATTATAAATCACAGTTTTACAAAGGTATCTTTACATGACTGGTACAAATCTAGACACATCTAATAAATACAGACTGTACCTTTATTAAGTCTGCTCTCCAAGCCTATCCAAATCCTCCAGATTTTACTTATCTGTTTCTTTACACTTAAATGCACTGCTGCAGTCCGAGACAGAGAAAGAGCGTTGCAGGGGGAGGAGCCAGAGAGCGGAAGTGTTAGCAGGTGGGCGGAGACGGTTACCGTTCAGTCGCGCGCCTTCAGCTCTTCCCCAGCCGGGCTCAGTGTAGCTGCGCACTTGGCTCGTTACGCACGCTTCCACTTCCACTTGCGCTCCTTTGGATATTCACACTAACGGCTTTCGTGGGGTTTTTTTTCACAAACTTGGTGCACTAACCACACCGGATAGCCGAGCGCGGGCCATCCAAGGTAAGTAAACCCGAAAAGAAATCAGTCTGAGGGGGAAAGCGGGGTGATAAGAGGCAGCGTTAGAGGAGAGGATTATTATTATGAGGATTATTCTAACTGTGCTCCTGATTGTTCTATGGGAAGCGCTCCATCTGCTCTGGTCTGCTCTCACCATGTTCCCCTTAAGCCACAGCAATCATGTTCTTATCATCATATCATTATATAATCATATGACAGGGGCATCTTTTGATCTTTTATAATCTTTAAAGTCTAATACTGACTAGTATCAAATTATAAGATATTGTTTTTACACAAGAAGAACTGCAATGTTATTAAACCAGTCGTGCTCCTTTAATCCAGTATTAATCCAGTGTTAATCCAGTGTTAATTCCAGTGCTGCACGTGTTAATTTCCCACTGTAGCGTGAGTCTTTAGTGCTGCATGCATTAATTGCACTTAGTAAAAAGATTCACTAATTCAGCAAACTATGATTTGATGTATGCATTAGGCTGTAAATGGGGCACGAGCTTTTATTAGGATGAGACAAGCGAGCACGAGCGTCTTCATGAGCACCCGTCCTCTTCATTGGTATGTGTGTCCACTCTGTCCTTGGTCTCTGAGATGTCCGTGTCCTCTGCTCACACCTGCAGGCGATGCTGTGCGTGCTGCTGTTACCTATCGCCGCTTTCCTGCTGCGCGCGGAGGCGGCGGTCGGCATCAACAACAACAACAACCACCACCACAACAACAACAACAACAACAATGGGAACACGGCGGACACGGACAAGTGGATCAGCGACAAGGACAAGTACTGGAGCAAATTCCGTGACGTGAGTGTCCCTGGTTAAACTTCTTTAAAGTGCTTTTTAAGTCGTTTAGCGGGGCTGCGCGCGTACGAGGACGCGCCACACGCACCACACGCACGTACACGCATCCGCGCGCGCAAGCACGCACGCACCCAGACACACGCGCACTCTCGGGTTTGTCTTTGCAAAGCCAGCTCGCACCTGGAAGTAGAGCTCTGAAGGCAAGAGGATCGTACAGGAAAGAAAAATCCTCATGAAACTAACGAGCTCACTAATATAGCTGCACTCAGAGGCACGTGCTGGATTTCTGAACTTACTGAACCTGGTTTCCTGAGAGAGAGAGAGAGAGAGAGTGAGAGAGTGAGAGTGAGAGTGAGAGAGAGAGAAGGGGCGGGGGGCGGGGGGTGGATTTACATGAAGGTGTGAATAAGTGTGTGAATGTGTGTGCATAGTACCCTGCAATGATCTGGGGTCTCATCTGGGGTCTCCCACCCTGTACCCAGTGCTCCTAGGATAAGCTCCAGCTTTATGACCAGCATAAAGTGATTACTGAAGATGAATGAATGAACACAGGATCCATGCGGGAATGTACAAATCTCTGTCTGTATACAAGAGCTGAGGGTTACTTTAACAATAAGTACAAGTGTCCCAGATTAGATTGGATTTGGGTTTGCACAACTCCTACTTTTCTCTTTTTTTTGATACAGCCTCCATATCAGAGCTGGAGCATTGTGCATCACCTGACTCTGATCTGAGCCGACTCTCTAACAGCTTGTGTTGCCATCTTAGGTGAAACTTCACAGATGCAATTGCAGTGTCCCTAAAAACAACCAAGTCATGTGTTCATATTGAAGATTTGTGTTGTGTTACCATGATCATCATGAGTATGTGTTCATCATATAAAACACATCAGTGGATCAGTTTGAGTCTAATAATAAAAATGTTGGCCTAGCTACTCGTGTACAATATGTTTGTCATTCATATGACACCAACTATTTACTGCACTTTTAATTAGACATCTATGAAAAGTATAGATACAGAGCTGTCAATCATCTACCAACACAAATATTTATATAAGAAATAAAAATAATGGGAACATGCTGAAGTGAAGCAGAGTTACCGTTATGACCTCCAAGTTGATTAATTTCCTATAACAGCATGTCCCTATGTGTTTTATTCGTTATACAGCAACTGCCAAAGCTAACAATTTTGATTAATTATTGAATGACACGTCATACTTTTTAACCATTTATAGTTACATTTAATGTTGTACAATGACTGTGAGACAAGTTAGCTCTTGTTATATCTCATACATTATAACAGCTATAAACAGCAGTTCCATCACCAGCCTTTCTTTTTTCTCTTTCTTGAAGTTAATCGGAATGAAATTGCAAAGTGTGAAGTCCTCTGTACTCTCTTTTGGCAGAAAATGTTAAATAGACATCTCCTTACAGAAAACATCACCATATCAATGGTTCCTTGTTAAATAACAATATATTTTTGGATCTGTTTAATAATAGTCTTAGATTATGTGATTTGTCTGCAATACAGTTGTATTAGAAGGAGTGCTTTAATGTAAACCTGTGATTTGCCTCGCACCCAGCACTATTGTCAGAGCCGCTGTTATAGAAAATTAATCAACACCTTCTGACCAATCAGATTTGAGAATTCCTCAGCGCAGTGGTCTAACTTTCTTTATTCTTAATTGTTTCACTTACAATTAGGCTGGTAGTGTGGTACAACTTCCTTAATTAAACAAGGACAGGCTTCAGTGTTCTCATCCAGAACTAAATGTTGCTAGTTTTTTTTTACATTGTACTTCACTGTGCATGCACATATCACTTAGGGCTCCTCTCCCACATCCACATCCCGCAGCACTCTCAGCACAGAAGTACCATCACTAGCTGCAAAGCCAGTGAAAGCTCTGCATCTTGCCTTTTTTGTGCTGCTGGCAAACTGATTTTTATCAGTATCGTGTTGGATTGCCTTGCAAATATGTTGATAGTGCATGTTGGAAAATGTGCTCATGTGGGTTGTTTCAGGGCAGAGCCCTGTTTACAGTAAAGGCGGATACGGGTTATTTACAAACACAAATGTGAACCATAGACATCAACATCTTTCGGTGAACTGCACGTTAGTGGAAATCTTTAAGTAATATTACTTTGTATATATGATGTTATTAATTAAGTAGGTTAGCCTGATAGCTAGCTTTTTTATATACAGTATAAAACCTAGCTAATAGTGTTGTTGTTTGCTTTTTTGTGATGTATGCATTTTGAAGTGAAGAGAATGCCAAAAAACCAAACCCGAGATTTCGTTTTCTCTGTCTGAAAGTGTCCTCAGGATCTTCAGAGAGTCATGAGCGTAAGGTTTCAGTTTGTGAACAGCACATGGTGTGAAACCCGTGCCTATGGTAGTGTCGTTGTGAAAATCACTGAGCTGCAACTAACTGTAGTTTTAAAAGCTTTTAGGCGTGCACTGGTGTGAGAGGAGAGCGGAGAGCCAATTTGAATAAGCACTCACGAAAACATTCCTGCAAGAAATCAACATCAGCACCTTCCACAAAATAAATATCGAAAGGCTGACTTTTTAATTAGCTTCTTTATTGAGTGAGAATTAACAGGAAGTAGTAACTGTACTGATGTAGATTAAATGTGTGTACAGTATAAACATTTTTTACTGATCTGGCAGGTAGTTAAAAGCTAACATTGATGTAGAGGGTTTGCTAACTTCGATTTAGCAATTTTATTGCAGTTGAGATTGTGTGTGAATAATTCAGCCTTTTTAACGCTCTTTATGGGCAAGACCAGGAGATTTTGGAAAAAGATAGCTTTGAATGGCATTAAAATAATGAATTATGACCTGAAATGTATTGAACTCTCCATTGTATGTGTGAGCACAAGTCTGCACCACTTCTCAGACAAAGATGCAGGAACTGGTACAACAGTAATGGTTGTCTGAATGGTTTATTTAAAATAACAGTTAAGTATTCTGGGAAACTGATTACAATAAGCTTCAAGTGACCAAAATGGGAGAACTGGAAGTGTATGTGTGTATGTGTGTGTGTGTTAAGTGCTCAGGCTGTTGTTAGTGACTCACCTTTGTCATTTCATTCTCTCACTTTTCATTCTCTCTCTTGCTCTTTCTCCCTCTCTGCTCTTTCTCTCTTTCATTCTGGGTGTGTGTGTGTGTGTGTGTGTGTGTTGGTTCCTCTGGGCC